>NW_009215271.1:51069-80548 GCF_000690835.1 Fulmarus glacialis
ATCTACAACCATACAAGGCACAGCATCAAACTCTCAGGGGCCTGCTTCATAGGAAAGTACAATGTAAATGAAGGAGAAACAGGAATACGATATGGGCTTTTCTGTTATCCTGGAGAAGACTTTTGAGAGTTGGAGATTAAATACACTGCGTGCCTGTTTCATGAGTAATTAACTGATCCTGGGAGGAGGACACAAGTTTGGTTCAAGTGCTCTAGGGTATTGATCAAGAAGTAACACTAAACCAGGAAATAGGTAACTGAACTAATCAAGCCGTTTTTGATCTTTTATTCACAGTTCTGGTAAGTAATTGTTAAGAATGCATTTATTACCACATTGAACCTTCTCCTATGTCTTTCCAAGATTATCTTTGGCTGATTGTAAAACTCATGAGCCAAACAACGTTCCCCTAACTTTAAGAGTTTATTGACATACTGCAGGCCTACCTTCTTCTTGCCTTCTACACATTTCAGAGTAAGGGTTTTCAGGAAAAACTGCTTGAGAAGGCATGCTGTGAGGTAAAGTTATGAGCCCTGCACATTTAAAACATACCCAGTGCCTGTTTCTTTTGTGGGTGGCCAAATTCCCATGATCTCTAGGTGTGACTGGACTAATTGACAGGCAGTTGTCTACACATCGAAGTATTAAACCAAAGAACTATACTATAGTTTATTGTGATGATTCAGCATAATCTGAACAGTCCAAAGCCCCATTTCAGCTCAGGAGGAGGCAATGCATAAATTACCTTCCATGACTACTTCACCCTATGTAAACCCCAGAGAAGAGAAGTCAGCCAGGAGCCTGTCCAAGCTGCTGAATGTTCCTCTGGAAGGAAACCTGCAACTGCATACCCAGACCATGACTGGATCAGGGATGTCCAGCCCTTAGAGATGCATTGACTGAAATGATGCGAGCAGTTTGAGCAAATCCCACTTTGCAGAGATAAGAGCTCACGAAAATTTAAAGAGCAATTTCATTGCTCTTTTAAAAAAAAAAAAAAAAAAAAAAAGGCACTACGTTACACCAAAGCTGCAGAATGTCACATCTCTCCCTCTATTCTAAAATCTTCAGAGGTTTTCTAGACTCATGTAAAAATCTTGAGGCATTTTTAATGTTTGTAATGAAATCCCAGAAATTAAAAATCCATGAGAATTCAAACACTTCCTAGAGCTGTAATGGAGGCAGAGAACTAAGCAATAATTATGAATATTTTCATGTGATCTGTTTTGAACCATACTGCACAATAATGTTTTAATGCTCACTATCACTGAAACTCAGATGGGACATGAGAAGAGGGTAAGATCATCTGGCACACAACTGAGTGACAAGGGGATTGATAGGGCTTAAAAACCTTACGGTTCTCTGTGAGATGTGAGACTCATTTGCAGTGCTGGAAGCTAAAAGGACTAGTCAAAGGACTACAGAGAAAAAATAAATAATAACTTGATCTCTGTAAAGACTTAGTTTAAGCTATATTCAGAGTAAGCTGGCCTTCAAGTATCTGTTGATAGCAGAATTCCCATTTCAAAGATGGGCATATACACGGTAAGCAGACAAAAAACCCGCAGATACTTCCCCTTCCTGAACCTAAACCAAAAATAACTATATAACTATCTGCTCTAAGACTGTTGTCCTACCATTGCTAGGACACTGACCTCCGACCCTTGCAGAGCAGGGAATTACCAGTTTTTAACTCCGTAAGATCCACTGAGATAAGTAGCAATGAGCCGCAGAACACTGCAGTCCTGGGACAGCCTTCTGCCAGCAGAGGCAGAGGATGCCAAGACAGTACCAGTGGCTCCTAAGACACAAGGAAGTGGTGCCATAAAACATCCCCAAGGAGCACTAAAATGTGTGCTGCAGCAAGCTTTCTTCAGTTAATCACTAAGATTTCTCCATTTCCCTATAACCTTCTATTCTAGCTTTTTATCTTTAAACAGAATATTGACTTTCCGTATAGATGTTCTGCTACTCTCTTTATTTCAGTAAAGGATGTGAAAGTAGCAGAGATGAGTTTTCTTCTCCTCTTCTCCTTCTCGATCTTAGGTACAGATACAGAAAACCTTACAAGTTACAGACACTTTATTCTTTTCTTTCTAAAATCTTTCCGATTGAAACTGACAATTAATACTGCTAAATTTTACGGAAATATCAGTATACTAGAAGATAATGAGGTCCAACTGTCTAGGCAGGCACAGAAATAGGGGGAAAAAAAAAAAAACAGACCATCAACTAGCTTTAAAAAAGCACAAACCTGTATACCAGAGGTTAAGACAAAGAAGAACAAACCCAAAAGATGCCTTTCTCTACCATTCAACTTGACCCTGAAGATCTATTAAAGTTCTTCTAACATATTCTTAACATGCCTTTTCTATATTTGGAAAAAATAGTTGTAAAAATTTTTATTTTAGCTTGTATGTGACACTCATGTTCGAACACTTTTTAAGGTAATTCAAGAACAGAGAGTTCTCTGAAGTGAATGAAAAACCAACATACATACAACATTTTTTACTTTTTCAAACACAGCAGTTAAAAAAAGTATCTTTGCAACAGGAAGGAGGTCAAGCTGATACTACCATCGCACAGAAGAGCTGTGTCCGTACAAAGCATTCTAACGTGCTGTTGGCACTCGGGAACAAGAGAGCTGTGTCCTGCTTCACAAAACAACTGAGTTGAGGACAGCCAATTTTGGAAGGATATCATAGCTTTGCATTTGCATTATTTATTATAGAGTATTCTGAATCTGGAGTTACGTAAATGAGGTTTTTTTTTTTCACTAATAAAACAAGAGGGACAGTGTATACCATTAACATCTCTGTATTCAAATTTTTCTTTCAGACTGTACATACATGGCTGTGACCACGAATTCAAATCAGGTTTAAGACACTTGCATAGGGAGCTATTTAGTTCTTAAATGTTTCTTAGCACTGGCTATATATGAAGCAAAAATGCAAACATTTACATTTCTTCGTAATAAAATAAGAAGTCTGCCTGTTACATTTTTGGTTTCTTTCTCACTGTAATAGAAACAATATACAAACTTGATACAATTAATACCTTAGTTATTAAGAAAAACAATCAGTAAGATTTTTTCAAAACATTTTCATTAGGTATAGCACAGATTATATAAATTTTTTTTTTATTTGAATCTGTGCAATTCTGTGCATCACAGTATGGTAACCATTGATCTAGGCAGATTTTATGTTTTTGACAGGTTACCAGGTATTTTTCTTATGGAACTAAAGTTCAGCTCAATTGCTTGGCCATACAACTCTTTCACCATCCAGTGCCAAGGAAAATCTGGGATCAGCGTATCACACTAAAACCCACAGTGGGGTAGCTGCTGGCATTTCGGCTCAACGGGGAAACGTGTGTATTTTAACTGCCAGAGCTACCCCACTCTGAACACACACCACTTGTGTGCAATGACATTCTGTTAGCAAACTGCACTACTGAGCAATCCCAACTTTATTAGATTCTTAAATCCTAATTTGTTTCAGGTTGACATGACATAGTATGTTTCGGCTCCTGCTGTTAGTGATATTGTTGCAATGAAGAAAAAAAAACCCATCTGTATCTTCCCACACAGTCAATGACTGTGAGAATCTGTGTGCTAATGGTTTTTTTTGCTGCTCTGGAGTGTGAAGACATTAAAATTTATCTCTGTCACAAACAGCATGAATGAGTATTTAGATTTTCTAGTAGGGCTTTTTTTTTTTTTTGGTAGCGTTTTCATTGTACAAACGTACATTTTATGTAGACAATTATGTTTTTCTAAAATCTTCAGTCTTATCCTACATTTCTAAATGCCAAACACTGCTGTGGATCATGTAGCCAGGTTATTCTACTTGTTTATAAATCAAATGTGCCAAGTTAGACTGGCACTGTTGGGGCAATATGGAAAACGGCAGCTGATCGTGGAGAATCACAGATCTGATCTGAAAGGCTATTTGGAGCACAGTTGTTAACATCATTTAGGACACACAAAGCAAAAGGTCAGATGACAGACAGTTAAGGACTAACACACTTCCATGGAAGAAAGGACAGGATGTGGTTAATCTTGATAATTAAATTTAATAAAAAAGACCCAACTTTATGAGTGGGAAGGTTCTCTAGTAGGAAAACATGGCTTACTGCTGGATTAGATTTTAAGATGACTTTGCGAACTATTGCATATGGACTAAAACCTTTTACTGCACCACAAATTAAGGCCCGTAGTTTTTAAAACAGCAGTAGCGGAAGAACAGCAGTTTCTGATTCTCCTGATACATGGCATAAAACCACATCTCATCTTTTGTATCTAAAAAGAATATGAAATATATAAATTAATCCATTGCTTATTTTACTCACAAACAGTAATATTAACCCACGTTATGTCCAGAGTGATGAAATGGTTGTCATCAAGGGTTTTGGCCTGAAGATCCTTGTTACTTCAATAAAACTAAGATCTCTGACTGCATGTTCTTTGGAAGTTTGCAGTATGACATTAGAAGGCCTGGTGAAGAGAAACAGACCTGCAACAGGTAGGAGATGATATTGGCAAATTTGGGAGGCAATTCAGGACTTACCATTTGAGATGCTAAGGAACTTGTTAAGATAAATCAAAGTTGTCAAAAATGCCATGCTAAGTTATACGTTAGAAAGCAGGAAAAGCCATTCTGGGTTGGGGTAGCGGTTGGTTCATCTCAGCCACTCCTTCCAAGTACCTCCTCCTTTTTATTGCTGTTGCTGACCACCGAACAGCCATTTTAATGGAAAGACCTGTTATCATTACAAGACCCTTGTTCTTGACTCATACCAGCTTAAAAACTGTGTATGGCGAAGTCAGGATTTTTTCCACATACATCAATTTGTATTTACCCAAAATAATTTTCATCTGGTTTTGGTGTGGCATCACAATTTTTTTCATTGCCATTTCTATTAGTTTGATGCAAATGCGACACAGATCTGAATTACTTAGATCTACTTGGAAGCCCTTTCAGAAAACAGGCATCACATCAGACAGTTTCTAGGGGCTAAAAGGGGAAACAATCATCACACAATAGCCTACAGTTTGGCTATTTTGTTTCCAAGTGCTCTTACTACTCTCAGATGAACATTATCTAGTCCTGGCAATTTGTTATTCCTAATTTAGTATTTGTTCCCCAAGTTTTGCCACCGACACCACGTTTTGAGATGGCTCCTATAAGTTCATTCCCCCCTCCCTCAAAAAGGAGAAGGAGGCAAAGTGAAAACTTTTCACTTGCTCTTCAGATGTCTGGATGGAAATTACTGGGCTGGCAGGGAAATTCAGGAAGAAATACATGTTATTCTAGTGTAACAAACACTGTGATTCACAGGTTGAATTGACTACTGCAAAGTCTGCCTGAGCAATTCCATACCGAGGGCATTCTCACTGAACTGCTTTATTACGTTCTTCTCCATCCCATGTAAGCTCTTGCCATTTCTAAGCTTTGCCTACCTTGATTTCAGGATGTCAAACTCCAGAAATTTGTACCATTTTAACTGATCACAAGTGATATTTTCCCAGTTAAAGAGCTGGCTATGGGTTGAGAATTGGCATGTACGTTTATGCCATTAAGAACTGGGGGAATCGGATTCCAGGCAGTGTGGGCTAAGGGAGTGACTAAGCCTACAGTGCTTACTGTTTTGCACAGCTATATGACCGAACGGCAGACCACCTCTTAAGCAGCAAAAGAAACCTGGAAATTTTCTTTGTAAACCCCAGCATAAGAGAGAATAGGAATCGTGGAAGCCTTGCAGACCAAGATTACCCTCTCAGTCTTTGTCACAAGAAAAGGATTAAACCAACAGTTTGAGCCAGCTGCTATGGAAATATTTATCCTGTATTACGGATGATACAATGTAAAACCGCACACTAGACTCACTGAATCTAGCAGGTGTAGTGCATTACGTTGCGGACAATCCCTAATACCTGTTTGTTTTTAAAAAATAAAAAAGTATTTTAGTAAAGGTTAGGACTTGCTATTATGTCAGGATTTCAAGTTAGCTTTCATAAAAATACATTTATTATGAATTTTAAAATTCTACAAATAAAAATTCTCATTTCTTACTATGTTCTATCTGCTCCACAGATGACAAACCACTTCGACATATGAATCAGTCTCACATCTATTCACTAGGCAAATTCACTTTGTGATTAATGATGTTTAAATGTTGCACTCACATTCTTCCTACTTCTAAAAAATTGCCTAATTATTAGAGTTGTAGAAAATCTCTTAAGAAAAATCAAAATCAGAGAAGACAGCTCTGGTTTGGAATTTCATTGATAATTTGAGAAATACTTTGTATCCACTGGACAATGGACTGGGATTAGGGAACTGACTTCCAGATTTGAGAACACGGGTTTCATTTATGGCTCAGTGCATATCAAAGAAAAAAAGATCAAATTTAACATGGTGTCTCAAAAATCAAAATTTTTAAATGCAAAATTTGAAATGAAATTCAAGGTTAATGGTTGGACAGTGAAGAACTTTTTCATTCTAAATACTGTGAATCAGAACTTCTTACTAGTCCTTCTTGTGCTTCTTCACGTAAAATTTGTAAATATTATAGGGGAGATGAAAAAATGTGTAAGTCAGATTGAGGCACTCTCAGCATTCCAAGTTCTTCTGTCTCCTCAAGGAATTACGCAGACACTGATCACATTCAGCCTGTGAGTCTTGGCAAACCTTCTTTTCTTAGTAAGAAGCAGATTCTTTCCTAATAGCAGGTATAATTTGGATTAACAACATGATGAAGAAAGAGCTAGCTAAAAGAACACAAGCACAAGACTAAACATTACGGTAGTTTCTGGAACAATGTATTAAAAGAACGAAGAAAAGTATCTGATTTTTAGAGGAGCTACACTCTCAGTATTGAGCTGTGCAAGCATGCGGCGCTTCTAGAATGTAGCTGCCTTCCAATGTATTGCTCATCTCTGTTTACTAATAGTTCACTTCTAATACATTGAACTTTAGCTTTGTTTTTCCTGCTTTGGTCTTTTTATTGAAAAAATGTCATGAACTGGATCGTGAGAAGTCAAATTATAAAAGTAATTTCAATTATATATTTTAACACTCATTTTAAGTTAATGAGAAACTTCATAAATTTCTTTTTAACAGCAACAAAGGTTTATGTGATCTGCTTCTCCATTATTTTCAGATTTTGCAATTTGCTTCTTCAATGAAGAGTAAAAATTTGATTTAGATAAACACAATTATTTACATTCTTTCAGCAAACGTTTCTCAGATGAACTGGAAAACAATTACACTCTGAATACCCAAAGGAATAGCAAAATTCTTCCAAACAGCAATCCATACAGAAAATTTTAATTAGCTTTTGCTTTCCTGCGTTAAATTTAATGCACAGAGGGTGCCTGTCCATCTTCTGACTAATTCTGAAGAGTATTTTCTTGCATGTTAGCCTGTTTAGCTTTCAGGTAATGCATTTTTTTTGCACTTGACCACGGAAAAAAAGTCTTGCAAACTACTGTACCTCAAATAACATACCTTTCAAACATCTGATTTGCCATCTAATATCCTTACTTCTTCACATTCTTTTTCATACACATTATCAATTTGTACGTAAATATGAGTATTTTACTTACTGACTCTTGTAGTTTCTTTTATATTTCTCTATCCTTCTCCTGAGGTACTGCAAGAAAGGCTTCCAAACCAGAATTGTGTACGGCTTTCATTGCTATGCTTCCTCACTCCCCCTTCCACTTTGTTAATAAGGACATCTCATTTAGAATGATCAGATAAAGAGATTCTTTTTAAAAAAAGTACTTTTCCACAATCTAGAACACAAGTTTTAATAATCATGCCTAATTTAAAGCCTTTCAACAAACTCTCGGAATAGATGACAACACTCAAACTGAAAATATGTGAATTAATTTGAGTCACATTTCATGAGGCACAGTATGAAATGCAAAACTAAATCCTAACAGATTTCATATAAATATATAAAACCCCCAATACACTACTAGAATATTAAAATTGCCAGACAGAGGATTCGGAGGCTATGAAACACCGAAATTATAGATCTGCGTTCAGTTTTCTGTAGTACGAACAAACATAAAGACAATCATGTTGAAACAATGGTCATAGAAGTTTTATGATTGCTGGAAATTTATAATTAAAGTCTGAAACAGTCCTTTAGGAACACATCCAGGCTACAAATGAATAAATATAGCAAGATAAAATAGGGATAAGTAAATGAATCAATGTTTTAAGTCTTGTATATTGGAAAAACTCGTGTCATTTACACATCTATATGTCAAAGTCTGTTCTGTTGGAACACTGCTGAATCACTCAGTGTTCAGCAGCTATGTATCCTTCCTTACGCAAAACTCATTCTGACAAAAAATATCTTGAAAACACAAGTCATCTATTCTGAGCAAAAGAAAACAGAATAATGTACTATTATACTGCAGCCAAACACAGATATGCAGCCACAGTAATAGAAAACAAAATATGGGGTGAAAGCTTAGGAAGAGTTTCTGTGAAATACCTGGAGGACCACAATAGCTATTCACAGCTTAGGATGCTTCAAGCTAATTTTAGAATTAACCCACAGAACTGCCTTTAGTTAAACTGTGAGTTTCTTGGTATAACAAGGTAAGAGTGCGCATGCACTTTGCTCATTTGTGTTGAGGATAATGGACTTTTGCTCCAGTGGTCTTAAGTGGTTAAAGCTATTCAGTCCAGCGAGGCCAAGGTCACAGTTTCTGGAAGCAATAAACTCCATCCAAAGAGCTAATACGGGACAGATGCATGTTGGCATGGTCCAGTCAACAAGCCAGTGCTCTTGATAACAACTTATTTAAGAATCCTGGTCTCAAGAGTTCAGGGGAGATCATGGGAAATGCCTAGGGAGCAAATTCAGAGATGCCCCAAAGAAGGCGGACCCACCCAAGCCTTGCCAACTCCAAGAATACCCTCAAAAAATGGGGCGACTGTAGATCAACGCCCATGTTATGGATAAGGGCAGCAAGACAACCTCAAGTTGTGACCTGACTCTCCCTTAAGTGTGACTGATTCCTGATCAGATGATGTAGCTGGTTTTGGTCTGGTTTCTTTACACTAGGGAAGTTGTGATCTATTTGTTTTTTTGTATTTTGTGTGTTTTATAATCGATGCTTAAATACAAGAAAATCTCTAATACAATCCCCCCAGTAAAGTGCTTGTTTAAATTGAAATCAAAACTGTCAGAAATTCTGTTTTGTCCATGGCATATTGTTTAATGCTCTATTTTCAAAAAACAGAATCTGTTTTTTTTTCCCAGTAATTTAAAATACGTTATGTGAATATATTACTTCGTGCAACATAAAATATTTACATGTTTTTCTTTTGTTCCTCTTGCATCAACAAAAATTCAGTCTTATCTCTGAATTTTGTGAGTATGATCAAGGACAGAAACTCACTGAGGAAAGCATTGGGGGTGGCAGGAAGGAGGGAAGGAAAGAAGATGCAGCCGAAAATCTGAAACTAGAAGCAGGGCAAGAAGCCCTTGTGTGAGCAAAGCAAGTCCTAGCACAGAGTGAGCAGAGCTGTTGGAAACATAAATGGAAGTGAGCTAAGAAGATAAACGGAAGTATGGATCCAGGGGGAATTTGGCAACATCTGGAAATTTGCCAGTCAGGTGAATCACTGTAATACATAAGCCATCTTAAAGAACCACGCTTACACATCCAGATAGGAAAAACAAAGGTAGAGCTCCAGCGAGAAGGTGTCTGTTGCACATCTCACGTACAAACACCTGCCCCCTAGGAAAGCAGCCTGGATGCACCATGATGCAGACAGTGTCTTTGGGGGCTTTTTTGAGAGGGCCGGTCTGAAGGCACTCACAGAAACACAGTCCATGGGTCACGGGTAGCACTTTCAGAGACACTGGTGAGCAGTCTGGTCTCCAAACACAGAAACCAAGTCCTCTGAGAAAGAGGATGATCAGACTGGTAGAGGAGACTTTCAGGAGCATCATAAAACAAGATCAAGTCCAAACTAACACCCACGACATCATGTGGCAGGAGGTCATGGCATTAGACCACTGATAGGGAAGTGACTGCAATGCCGAGGCCTTTCTATCCAAAGATGGCCATGTACCTTTCTGTTCTGGAAGCAGGGACCCATGAGGAAGGGAAGAGGTGGGTTGTTACCGTGGGATTGGCACCTAGGAACTAGGGGTCAGGTGAGTTTGCAGGACCAGAGGGCACCATGCAGTCACTTGCTTGCTAGATTCAAAGGTCATATGAAGGGCAAAAAGGTTCTGGATCCCCAGGTTAAGAAGCACTGGGTTCAAGAAGCCTGCACTTCTGCTCTCCCTGGGTACCAGCAGCACAGGGAAAAGGCAAGAGAAAGGTTTTAGAGAGAAAATCTAGGACCCTGCAAGGGAAGTTGAAGACAAGGTCCTCCATGTAGCAATGTACTTGCATACCATACAGGACTGTAAACAGACAAAATTGCAAAGATGCTTGGCAAAAAAGTGAGGTTTCATATTCATTATGGAGTGGAGACACTTCTGTATGAGACATTAGATGCTGGAAACAAGAAGCCTGTACTGGAGGGATGGACCTCATTTGAACCTTAAGGGAATCAACCTGTTAGCACTTCAAATACAGAAGGTCATGAGTGAGCTTCTCACTGAAGTGGGGGTGGGGCGAGGAAGGGTAGACGGTGGCTGCAGAATAGCACATGGTATAGGATGAGGCTTCTACTATTAATGAAGACAAAGAAATAGTAAAACTCCTGCTTAAGGAGTCCATAACAGAAGGTGCAACTGTTGATTCTGCTGGCATGCAAGCTCTTGTTTGAACTCTTGCAACTGAAGAGCCATTCTGTAAGTGACCAGAATGTACTTTGGTTCAACATCCCTATGTAAAAAATGAAGGCCAGAATATCCTCCACAGTCTCACACAACTTCAGAGAAGGGAACTACAGAAGAACAAAAAGATTGTCTTAACAAAAAGGGTAGCTAAGATACTTAATGCAGTCTGAATGCTCCCTTAGGACACCATAAGGAAAGCACTGTGGTAGTGCAAATCACCTATCAAAAGGAGCTTGAGGAAAGGTAAAAAGGAGCTAAAAAGATGAGAAAAGTTAATTTTCAAGAAGTGCTTCTGAGGTCTTTGAAATCCGTTCACCTAAAAAGCACACAAGCTAGTGAAGTTGAAGAATGAAGGAGAAATCAAGAGTGGGCTTAGATCATCAGCTCAAGATAGGCATAGTGAAATGATGTGATTCTACCTACAGGTAGATAAAATAGTAAAATCTGTCCCAACTATGGTGTAGCGAAGGGGAATTCAGAAGGCATCTAAAGCACTGATTGCATCACATCCATGAGATGACTCAGTAATGGAAGAACCATTCGCATAGAGGTGAAGGGTAACAGCAATTTAGTATTTAAATTGTCTTGCAATGTGCAAAGTCAGTAAGAATCTATGAATGGAGAGCCTTAGGAATTTTTGTGCATTTCTCATCTCATTCCAAGAGCTGAAAATACTTTATAGACACCAATTTACTGAGATGGATAAAATGGTATGGTTTAAGAATGAAGTCACATCTGAACTGGGACTCAACAGTTACCTAACACAGTTTCCAAATGCTCAGAAAGAGCACATCATTATTTCAGTGTAAGGCTAGAATAGTCTTTGGAGCTAGCTAAAAATCTCACAGAAGGAACAAATAAAGCCTGTTAATGACTAAAAAGAGTCAGGGCTTTGGATTTTCTCCCTCTGTGCTGGCACACCCTTACCACCACTCTGGGCTCTGAATCAGAAGCGGACTCAAAAGGCAAGGCTACCCTCACCTATTGCATTCCCAGCACCATTCTTAGAAAGGCTGTATCTGAACATGCATCTGGCACATCCCTGCAAAAATGGTAAAATCTGAAGAGATGGAAGCACAAGCTGTTGGGAGGAGAAAGCTATACTACAAGTTAAAGTGAGAGTCACATTAAGAACGCTTTTGCTGAACTAATCACCATTTTCTAATCTTTGTTGTGTAAAGATATACAGAGAACAATAACGAACTCCAGAGAGTGATTAATGAATACTTGTTGATTTCCTACCAAAGCGGCAATTGTCAAATCTTTACAAACAAATGATTTGCAAAGCTAAAGATTATGAAACCTGAAAAAAGTACTGCTGTGAAAAAACAAGGGGAAAGGGACAAATGGGAGAAAAGAATAGCAATAAACTCTAAAATAATAAGCCAGCAAAACAGTTCAGCCTCTTGGTGCCTTCCCTTCAGAGATTTTGTATGACTTGCATGATCAGTTCAATAGTCAAAATGTCTCGTTACTCAAGAGTCTTATGGCCAAAAATCAGTATCTGAGTCCATCTGAAACTGTTTAAAAAACGAGCTTGAGACACTTCTTAAAAACTTTAATTGAGCTTATTCTAACTAGTGACTGCATGTGATAAAATGAGATCACTGGAATACATTAATTGGTGAATATAATTTAGAAAAAGGCAGGCTGAAATAAATGTCTGCTGACCATCATGAACGACTATGAACAATCACAGTATTTTAGCTACTTTTTTCAACCTTCTAATAACTACTTTTTATTGAAATCGTAACCACATACTTTGTGAAACCCAAATGTATGATTCCAAAATACACTCAGATAATACATTAATCCCAGCTGAACGCCCTTTCCATGCCTTGTATTCAAAAAGGCCTCAAATCCTCTTGATTACTGAACAACTCATTAACTTTTATGATCACAACTGGGCAAACAGTTGAAATGCCAGACAAATTACTGAACTGTTTTTGTGGATTTCCAGCACCGACGCTACCTCTATCAATTGATGTTCACCAGCCTCAATCAATTCAGCGTGAATGAAAAGACATCAAGATCATTAAGTACCATCTTGAAACATCAAATCTCATGTACTGCAGCTGAGTTAACTTGGATAACACCTGGAACCCTCATTTTGAGCTGGCAAGCATTTCTGAAGCACATAAGCCTCTCTGATTTAAATGATTTTGACCTGTTTGATAAGGTCGCACTTGATCTTCTGTATTTAGTCTACTTTAGTGAAGTATGTGAAAATAGACTATACATATGTGAACAACTATATCTAAGCCCTACTCTATTTCAAGACCCCCTATATATATATTGTATGTTAATATATTTTTATTTTCACCCCAAGTAAATCACAACACGTAGAAATCTGAGAAGCAGTTCTAACTTGGATGGTCATTGCTTGAACTCTCATCATTTCTCTCCTGTTCAATCAGGCTGGTGTGATCTGATGCCCAGCCGCTGCAAACGTGGAGAGGAGACTCTTGGTTACTCCAGGGAAAATATCGAGACACAAAAATTCACCCAGAACAATACTAGAGGGAACACTGAGTCCCTGATATTCTTTGGACTGTCTGGGATTTTTTTTACACTAAAAGGCAAAAATCTTACTGATACTTTAACATTTTCATAGTGACTGAGCAGTTTTGTCTTGAGGAATCATTGCATTTTGAGAGACAACCAAAGAGATTATAGGAAAAGTCAAAATATGAAACTGAAAACTAGCACGTATCAGGTAAGTTTCTTAATCTGACTGGAGAAAAGGAATTTTTTAAAGCTAACCTCAAAAACTCTAATGAAGCCTGCCTTTTCAATAATTATTGGCCTATTGTTACACCAGATGATCAATTTCTTTCACTTAATTACTATGGTGCTAGATTTTTAAAGTACATTTTCCAGTTTGTTCATGTATTACCCCCACTAAGATATAATCACAGCAAGATGTTCTAAGATGCCAAGCAACAGTTCCTCAAACAGCAGCTCCATTATTTCAAACAATACAAAGGTCATGTGCAGTGGAAATAAAATCGCCTCAGACATTTATTATTAAATTTGTAATCCAAAGGTGTTTTCCTAGATATACACACTCCTGAATCTGTAATTGTATACATTGTGAATTAAAATAATTTCTTAAGTGCATGACTATTATTCTGGAGCAATCCCTATAGGAAGTAACTCATAGAAATACTATGTTACATATGCTATGTAAAAAGCTGTCCAGCTTACTGTGCAATGACTTTCTTTTAAAAAAAAAAAAAAATCTTCAGAAGAAATTGTAACAGGAACACAGCATGCAATCGCTGTTGAACTTTCCTGTAGGATTCATTTAAAATAGAAAACCAACTTGGTATCAACAATCTCATTATATCTTCATTTTCTGAATTTGTATTTTTTATTAATTATTAATTTAACATTTAATGAATTC
This sequence comes from Fulmarus glacialis, assembly GCF_000690835.1. NCBI lineage: Eukaryota > Metazoa > Chordata > Aves > Procellariiformes > Procellariidae > Fulmarus > Fulmarus glacialis. The sequence continues at coordinate 65,300 of NW_009215271.1, forward strand.
ATACTTACTAAATGTTAAGCTAACATTAGTTGCTAAATGCTAAAAAGCACTTGTGCCATATATATTATAGAAGCAAAGTTTTAAGAAGCTATAGGGAATAAAACCAGCAAGATATACTAGCAAATATCAAGCAAATGTCAAGTATAACCCCAAATGCAGCTGAGAGGTCATTATTTAATTATCCTCTATTTTTTTATATCTACTGACTGTTTGAACAAAAGTTTTAAAAGAAATAGATGAAAACACAGGTAAGGAAAGTAGATCGCAGAGTTTAAGCTCTGAAATTATTCTGTTGGGTCACCGATTTATTTTTCTTTTTCTTTATTTTTTGGAAAGATAAGACCCAAACCACTATTCCACACAGAATGGAAGAAAGAAGGAAGAAAGACATATTATTAGACACAAAGATACTTGTTGCTGAAATACAGCACTTCCCAGACAGCAGACACACGGGAAATTCTGCTCTCTGTCTATCCCCCAGATTCATTCACCACAGTGTTGGCAGGCAAGTACCTGATGCCTGAAGGAGTATCGGTGCAAGAAACACCCTTGGCTTTCTGGGCTGCTGTAACCCAGCTCCAGTTACGCTGCTAGCTAGCTTCGTGCTGATGAACTGCTGTGTGACTTTTCTGTTTTGCTGTTAACTGCTGTCCATGTTTTTAAACATGTTCAGATGCCATTTTCACATTGCAAAATGGCCAAATTCAATGGCTGCCTGTAGTCTCTGTTCTGCTTACAACTCCAGAATACTTTATTAACCATGCTCACAACTGTCTAGAACATCCTTACAGCAGTGACAGATTCTGCCATATAGTCTATCTTTTTTTTCTTATTTTTCCCCCTGCAAAATTTGAATAGAGTCCTTGAACTTTGATTTGTTTAAGTGCAGAGGAATCAATTACTAACATTACAAATCACCTAAAGCAAAAAGTCTACGTTCCTTCAAAACTGTCACAGAGTTTAGTAGTCTTCCTCAAATCCCAATTTGACCCGTTTCCCCTCTTCTGCAAACCAGCAACATGTCTTTGCAGGAAAGGGCAGTTCCTTCTGCCCTTATCCATGAGCTGATGGCTCTGGAAAGCAGCTCTCTGCGCTCCCATCCTGCAGCCCCGGAGAAGAAATCCCAAGGGTCTCTTCTAGTACCACTATTTCCTACATGAATGTCTCTGTCTGTAAATAAATAAATTTGGCTCATTTCCCCTAATTACATTAGGATGTAATTTCTAAGTCAAATACTATTTTGTGTTTTTTTTTTTTAATAAAAAAATAATTGTGCCAAATCACGTTGTTCTCTGTCCTGACTGGTAACTACAAGATTCTTCAATTTATAAGATTCGATCTATGCAAAACAAAACATAAAATTAAAGTTAGCATATGTTTGCGCTCCTTACAGATTAATAATGAAGACAGAGAGTGGGACTGCTCCCAGCGTCAAGCTCCTGGCACCATATGTTTTGCTGTCTATCCCTACATCGCTGTCTTATCTTTTATTCTTTAAACAGTGTTTGGATTTTTTTTTTTTGCCCTATGAGATCAAGTTTTTCTTTCAGCTACTGTGAATTCATGACAGACACCACCAAATACTACACAGACACAAAAAGGCTACACCTCCTCTATCTAATTTCTTCCAGACAGGCCATATTTTTCTCATTTTTCTCAGGTTTGAAGAGTATCATTGCAAGAGTCTTCAATTTTTCAGTACATGAATGTACAGGCATGAATTTTACACAAAGAAACAAAACATGGATGAGATTCAGTTATCACTGGAAAGCTGGCTCAAGCTCCTCAGAAAATTCCAGACATATGTCCTTATTAATACTCATTTACTTGTAAAACTAATTTAAACAAGGAGAATGAAGGCTAATCAACTGATTTATTGTTGGCATTTTATCCTCAGCTTTGTCACAGGACAATGGTGCAACAACCAGAAACAAACCTCAAGTTTTAATACTGAGCACAGACCACAAGCCAAGATTATTTATGTTATATACATAACATATGCATAACAAGCGAAACGCTTGAGAAACTCACCACTGAGCTCCAGTTTAACAGGGATGGGTACATGAGATGGAAGTGAGGACAGGCTACCAAGGAGGAATGCAGAAATACTGCTTGGACATGCACGGGTGCTGTTAGGAAAGCTAAATATGAGCTTGAGTTGAGATGTGCAAGCAATGTCAAAGGCTATGAGAACAGCGCCTGTTACTACATTAACAGTAAAAGGATGAACAAGGAAAATGCAAGCTCACTGCTAAATTAGTAATCACAAGCACAGATAAGGTCCGGGTACCCGATGCCTTCTTTGTCTTAGTCTTCACCAACAAGGTCTCCCAGGGTTCTATGTCTGGAGCAAGGGTTCAAGCAGGAGAGAAACTATCAGCAGCAGAGGAGGATCAATTCAGGGATTACTTGACAAATTTAAACCCATACAAGCCCATGGGACTAGAGAGGATACATGTGATGGTGCTGAGAGAGCTTGATTACACTGAAAGGCTGCTCTTTGTCATGGCATGGAGATTGTCTGAGGTCCTCGATAACCGGAGAAAAGAAAATAATACACTGGTATTTAAAAAATGGCAAGACGACAAACCAGGGTACTACAGGCTAGTAAGCCTTTCTTTGGCACCTGGAAAAATCATGGAGTAGGTAGTCTTGAAAGCCACTTCTAGGTACATGAATTAGAAGTAGTTTATTGGGAATAACGAGCCAAACATGTTTGACATCATCACTGCCTTCTGTAATGAAATAACTAGATCTGTGGATGAAGAGAGCCATGAATGTCATCCACCTTGATTTTGGCAAGGATTTGACACGGTGTCCCATAGCATCCTTGTATCCAAGCTGGGATGTTATCTAGCTAAGGACTTAATTTGTACTCAACCTGAAAGCTTGGTACAAGTGGAGCTTCTCAGGGGTCTGTTCTGGGGCCTATCCTCTTTAATATCTTTGTTAAAGACACAGAGGAGAAAACAAAATGCATTCCCGCCCCCCCCAACAAGTTTGGGGACAAGATCAAATTGGGGAAGAACAGTCAGAGAAACGCAGAAAACTAAATTGGAGGGAACATCATTAAGTTATTTAGTCCAAGCCCCACTCAAAGCAGGTCTAGTTAGACCAGGCTCCACAGGACCTTATCCAGCTGAGTTTTGGCTATCTCCAAGGATGGAGCTTTCACAAATTCTGTGGATGTGTTCCAATATTTGAACTGCATGATAGAAACATAAATCTTTATATTTAATCCAAAATTCCTGTGTTCCAACTAGTGCCTGCTGTCTCTTGTCCTATCTGGGTGCAACTTTGAGAGGTGCATGGACACACTTGAGGGCAGGTGTGCCACCCAGAGGGACCTAGACAGACTGGAGGAATGGGCCAGCAGGAACCTTATGACATACAAAACTGACAAATGCGAAATCCTGCTTCTAGGAATAAACACCTGCAATGGCACGGGCTGGGGAATAACTGTCCGAGGAGCCGCTCTGTGGAGCGGGACCTGAGGTTCCTGGTGGACAGCAAACTGAGCATGAACCAGCAGCGTGCCCTGGCAGCAATCAAGCCTAACAGCATCCTGAGCTGTATTAACAGGAGTGTAGCCCATACATCAAGAGGAGGGATTACACTCATTGGACTGCATTTGGAATGCACCCAGTTTTGGTCCATAGCAATGTAAGATGTTGATAAACCCAGGAGGGGCTCAGTAGAGGGCCACCACCACAGGGCAAAGAGCTGACACAGTGTATGAGAAGAGGCTGAGGGAACTGGGCTGCTTTTAAGTTGAAGAAGAGATGGCTTAGGGTGGGCACTGGACCTAACAGCAACCTTCCTTTATCGAAGAGAAGGTTACACAGAAGATTGAGGTAGGCTCTTTACTGAGGTCCATGGCTGGAGGATGAAAGACAGTGGTCAAAAATTAAAATGAAGGAGGCTCTGATTTGACATAAAGGAAAAAAAAATGCTCAATATGAGGAGAATTAAGCGCTGTAAGAGGTTGCCTAGGGAGGCTGCAGAATCCCTATCCTTGGAGGTTTTCAAGGCACACCTAAACAAAGCCCTGAGCAACCCGGCCTAAATTCAGTGCTGACCTTGCACTGAGAAGATAGTTGGATTAGGACCTCCTGAGGTCCCTGCTAATTGGAGAAATTCTACAATTCTAACTAGCTCTTTTCAAGAGTGGGATAGCCATCTTCTATTTGGCCTACATAAAGTTTTTCTAGTTAGGTAGAATTAACATTGCATTATCAGTCTTAGTGCTCACACACTTCAGAGTTATTAAAACACTACTAAGTTGTTTCAACTTTAATGATTCAAGAATTTAATAATGTTTATTCCGTGAGATATAAAACATTGATTTCCTTTCTCTTCCTATGACAGCACATAATTTCTACAGCAACATGCAAATAATAAATTCAGCTCTTCACCCTTTAGAGGTTAAAATGGAGGGAATAATGCCATTTTTCTGCTTAATAAAACAGATAAAAAAGGACTTAAAATTTTGTTATTTTTCTTCTTTTTTTTTTTTCTTTGAGAGAGAGAGAGAAGGAAAGATTTTCTTAATGTAGATGGCCTATCTAACCATATCACACATATTCTTCTAGTTTCTTGGCCAGCACTCGTACAGAAATAAAACTCATCAAATGTGTTTCATTTACCTTTAATTTCAGAGAAATATATGCACCAATTCCCAAATCCTCATTAACATTAATGAGTCTTTGCAGAAGCAAATCTCTTGAACTGATAATGACTAGTTGTGTAAGAAAGGACTATTCACACGAGAAAGGAACATCAAATATTTCCCATCTCAAATGTTTCACCTTAAGAAGTATTTTTATTGTGTCACCTGAACAGGCAAAGATGTAATTTGAATTTCTTTTTATAATTACGCAACAGGCAAAGCAATACAAACTGTTTGTTTCTACTAAAAATTTTTTAACAACCCAATTATATTACATAACTGAAACCACAAAATCTACTTGGAAGCTTTATGTAATCGCAACCACTCACAGCACTAAGGTGACTTGCTCAATGGGATCAGAGGGGCAAATGAAAACATTAAGTAGCTTAAAACATCTTTTTGTCATAACAAGCATTTTGCTCTTAAGGATTCTCTGGCCCATTGAAAAAAAGAATTTCAGCATATTTTCATATAAATAGGAAGAAAAACAAGATGTAAAAGACGCTTAAGTCTCTCCTTAAGAATATTTAACACCTGAAATATTTATGAAACAACCCATGTTTATGATGTTTATATTAAAAAAAAGAAAAAATACCAAAGTGAAAATTTTATTCCAAATTATGGGAAAATTTCTATTAATTTTTTTCTTTGATCAGTACCAGCATGAACATACAGGACACAAAAAAATTATAAACTCAATTATCTTTCCACAATTAATTACTGCAAGTAGTTGATGAGTTGAAACTCATAATGCACATTAAATATTAAACCAAATAAACAATGTAAACTGTTTATTATTTGTAACTTTTTTCTTGTCCACGTAACCGGGAGGTTATTCAGAGATTTCACATGACAGAGCTACAAGTTTTCAGCCCCTGAGGTTAAAACATGGGCTGTAGGGATAGAGACATATCCAATACTCCAATTTAAAATTTATATTTAGTATTGTTCATCCTGAAATTGCCTTTTAAAATGGAAGATTGTTAATTTTTTTAATATTTATCATTTAACTACTAATTCCCTTATAAAACACTGAGATGCTTTATACATTGTACACTTATACATTAATGGAAGTTACCAAAGTGATTTGAAAACATAAAATATGATGAAATATTACAATAGTACACTTTAACTTAATCTTGACCTTTTCTCTTCTAGCCTCTGTCCCATGTTGTGCCAGTAAGAAAGAATCCAACATGGTCTTCCCAAACCATGGACAAATTTTTCTGTCAGAACTGTGTGACCCACTTCACCATATTCTAGTGTGGTAGTGGAATAAGATGTGAATTACGAAATGACGCAATCTGACAAACAGGTCTGGATCTATCAGGTAGCTACAATAACAAGTACCTTTTAATATCTGTCTTATATGTGTTCCCTGGTTTCCTCCTTAGAGATAAAAAAGATTATTGAGGATTTGCAGTTCTGTACATTTAGTTGCCAAAAGTCTACTTTACAGAAAACTTGGCTGTCTTTGTTCTTTTAATCCCTTAACACTATTAGTATTTCAGAACCAACAACTAGAAATGGTAAAGCAGAACACCAATGAAAGGATAGCAATACCATAAGCTCCTTGCCAAGTGTGAATACTAACTTCACACATCAGTCTCTCTGTGAAAAAACATATGTAATATATATAATTATATATAGACTATATATATCTAAAGAAATACAGATACTGTATGTATATTAAAAGATATGTATACAACTATACATATATATGCATATGTATATACACATACATAAGTATATACAACTTCCTGCAGTAGTTTGTATTAAGGGGAGCAGGATCATCAACTCTATGGTATTTCTGCATCTGTTTACTCTGCTAATGTATGAAAACTTATCCTGGGTGTTGGATTTGATCCCTTCCTTTAGCATGCTATTAGGATTCATACACTAAATTCATTCTGCCGTGTTCTTATAAATAAAAGATATTTAACAGGTGATTACTATCTACCAAAATCCACCAATAGGGGGTAAAAAGCCCAAGCCCTCTATGAAGAAAGAAAGGCATTTTTATACTGAGTCCATAGTATACACCAGCTTTTGAAACTCGCTGTGATTTGGCCCCACAGTCAGACTAAGCTTGCATCATAAGTCCATCAATTATAAACAGAATTAAAAACCCCGTTACTAAGGAAAACCACATACTGTGATCCTAGAGGAAGGTAACACATCTCCAGCTGAAGCTGCAGAAAGGTTTACTGTATCTTTGTTTGAAGTGCTGATCACAGCTGCTGGGACTTGTCTTGCATCAAACACCAAGAGACATTTAGGTTGGACGACAAGAACCTATTGGGTTAGCTTCTACAAGATTAAACACTACAGCAAGTAGTTATTAATGTTGGCAGAAATGTTTTGCTTGTTATTTTGTTCAGAGGGGACCATGTAACCTCAGATTCAGCATTATTTGTTTCATAGTCTTGTTCTTCATATTCAAGAAAAACTGTGAGCAACATATCCAGACTGAACACATTCCTTCATAGATGTTAAATTAAACTCCTAATACTTTGTAAAAATGAAATTAGAAGATGTAATTACTCTTAAGTGAATACTATGTCGTGAAATAACTATCATAAACTATTAGGTACACACTCAGAATGGGCCCTCAAATATACTGATCATGGGTACATATGAGACTGACAAATCCTGATAAAAATTGCAGTGAAATAAAGACATCCATAACAGTGCATTAACTCTCAGGTAACCTTAATTCTGTGGGTCTGAATGAAGATTTTGCTTTTTCAACTGATGTTAACACCTGCACAGAATAGAATTTACCTTTCATTCTCAAAAGTGACAGCTGATTCTGCAGCCTTTTTGGTCATCCTGTGGTCCCTGTGACAGGTGACAGAGTGGCAGCCTGCATGGTGAAGTTCGGTCCAAGATACAGGGGAATAAGCTGTCTTTGGTTTCCCATACATGATCTGGAGGAACCAAGTCTATGGATCAGAGTGCAGCTCAGAAACCAGTCCAGTCCATCTTGCATGTTTTCCTGCCCATTACCCTGAAGCATACTGCAGTATTGCGTCTGGAACGGAACACCTATTCTAGGCTCCTAATATTACTTGACCACCTTGAAAGCAGCTGTGATTTTTGACATTAAACAGTAGTCTCCACACCCTAACCAGCAAGTGAGCGTAGACCATAACACTGTTGCTGTCAATTACCCATCAGCTGAAGTGCTAGAGCACAGAGTTGTATATCCAAGAAGTCCACTCACCAGTGGCAATTCCTGTTAAGGGACATTATGACTCCCTATGACAAAGTCCTCCCCTTCCTCTGCCAACATTAAAGATAAACCTTTTAAAAAGATAACACCAAAAATTATTTCACTGAAAAGTATGCCATAGCCTGCATGCAAACAACCAGATGGGGAAAGGAGGCAACTTACATTTGCATAACGACTTTAACTGGAAATGCTTTGCAAACACAGCATTAACAGCATGTAATATATCATTGTTACTACAGTGGCATCCCCAAATAGCACCGATGGGATCTAGGCCTCGTTATAAGATGTACTCTATCAATGTATATGCAGAGACATAAACCATACTTTAAAAAAACCTTTCACCTATTACAGAATATCATCTACGCCAACTGACTACAACACAGGAAAGAGAACAGATGGTTTAGATGGCAACTGTAAACAAATTTTACAGATAGCTAAACTGCTCCTAATTATATCAGTTTTGAGATCTCCTGTCACACCTTCACAATTTATAGTATGTAGCCCCCTTAACCTCCCTGTAAAGATATCTATAGACTCCCTTGCTTCTAGTCCGACACCTTCTCTATCCACTGGAGCTTTTTCTTGCTCCCCCTATTCTTCCAGAAGGTATGGGAAAGGTTTCCTTTAGCTACTGCATGACTTAGGAAAAGACTGGACAAAACAGCAGCTCAGGTAAAACTCACACTAGTGGTAAGGTAAAGTTTCTCTGAGGTCTTGCCTTAATATCATCTCCTTATAGAATAGTACCTGATTAAGTCTTGACTAGTCTCTCGAAGAGCCAAGGAACTGGGGTCTCAGAATGTCACTGACTCAAGTCTCCTGACATGGGTGAAGGTAGCAAGAGAGCACCTGAGCGTTGCTGTCTTCTCATTTTGATGTCATCGTTCCCTACAACCACTTTAATGGACAATTAGTGGTCGGTTATGATAAATGATTTACGTTCTTAGTATTTTCATTGTTTCTCTTTACAGAAGAAAATCTAAAGCTAATTACTATCTTGCAGAGAAAAATGGATCTTTTGTTACCTACAAGATACATTTCTAGGTGGTGACCATCAGTAAACTGTTAAAAAGCACCATCCTAATTTAAGTCTTTTCTTAGCTTTTAGAGAACTGAATATTTAAGAACTGCGTCATACATCATTATTATAACTGAAGCTTTTATGCTCCCTTCCCCAAATAAAAGGAACATGCATGTTCACAGGAACCACATACACAGATCCATGTTGGAAATACACTCCTTTCTGTTCACAAAGCGAGCAAGTACATACACCTCTTCCTTGCACCGTGACACAAAGCATCAGTTATACGCAAAAAGAGAAAGAGTGCATACACCTTAGGTCCAAACGCTCGCCTGAAACAAGATTATGCTGAGCTCATTCACTGTCATATCTAAGTGAAGCTTGCAGCTGGATTTGGTTACTAATCTTCAGTCTAGTTTAACAATGGAAGTTTTTCTTTTATCTGTCATTGTGAAAGTGTACATAGTTTAAATCATACTTTTCATTCTGAAATGTTTCACAAAGAGTTTGTTTGCATTAAGTCCAAGTTATTATCACACCATCCTCCAGAACATTTCAGATCTGAGTGAAGTATTGCACTCAAATAATCCAGTTTAATGTAAGATAATATCTTACAATGGAATTTACAACCATAAATACCTTTCATTTCATTTTCAGTGCTGTGTTCTGGTAATATTTTTAAACTGAGATGTTACACTGATGGATGTATTCAACACTGATTTCTTGTAATACACAGAAACACAAGAAACCCAGCCTAAATGAAACGGACACATTGGTGAAAAAGTGCTCAACAACCTTTAAGCAAGCAGAACAAAAAAAATGCTGTTCATATACACCAGCATTTGTGTCAGGCTTACTTCTTTTCTTAGCAATTGTATTAGGAATTTGATATATCTGAATTGAGTTTAAAACCTGGTAGATCTTACCGAATTCCATTAAAGCCTTAGTAACTGAGGAAAACATCCTTCTTCCATGGGAAGCATTGAAAAGTACTGAATCTGACTCTCCTTCATGGACTATTTGTCTTCCCATGCCAGTCTTCCTTTCCAAGGACAATGAGAAACAATAATGAAACAATTGAGTTCAGACTGCAGCGAGGTGAATACAAAGTCATCTGAAATTTAAACTGGTTTAAGCTGCAGCTAATTAGAAAACCAATGGATATAAATAGAGAATACAGAAAGTATTTGAAGAGTACTAGAAGATGATGGATGATGATCCAGAGAGGAACAGAATGCTTTCATGAAGAATAAAGACAGAACAAACAATTGTGCAGGGACAAAAGGACAGCTATCAACATTCACAGTCTGAGCTCTTGGCACACTTGCCCACTGCTTGATATTGTGTAAGTCCCTAGCTTCCCACCTTGTTCTACTTTTTAAGAGTACTGCCTTTGAGTACTCTATGTAAGAATGTAAAATATAGTGAAGAGGCCTCTAGTCATGGAACAGTAAATTAGTAACTATTTTTAGCAATGAATTGTGATACCCACAACTAACTGCTCTGTATTTCATGGTATTAACAACACTTTCACACCTAGACTCTCTAAAAACCTTTGATTAATGTATCTCAAATTCTTCATTTACACACACTCATAATCTTTTCTGAAATATATCAGTCCAGTCAAACAGCTGACAAAGATGACTGCAGTGTTAGCAAACTCATCAGAAAACTCAGGTTGGAACTGACATCAGAAGATCATCTAGTCCCACCTCCTGTTCAAAGCAGGGTGAGCTTCAGACCAGGTTGCCCAGGGCTTAAAGTTGACAGGTCTTGAAAATCACCAACGATGGAAACTGCAGCACCTCTCTGGGCAACCTGTTCCACTGCTTGATTTTCCTTGTGCTAAAAAAGGTTTTCCTCTATGTCGTGATTTAACCTGGCAGGCAGCCAAATACCACGCAGCCGCTCGCTCACTCACCCCTGCCCCCAGTGGGACGGGGAGAGAATCGGAAGGCTAAGAGTGAGAAAAACTCATGGGTTGAGATAAAGACAGTTTAATAGAACAGAAAAGGGAAAATAATAATGATAATGATAGAATATACAAAATGAGTGATGCACAACGCAATTGCTCACCACCCGTGCTGACCGGTAACCAAGTAACGATCACTACTTCCTGGATCATGCCTACCACTCATATACTGAGCATGATGTCACATGGTGTGGAACACCCCGTTGGCCAGCTGGGCTAGCTGTCCTGGCTGTGCTCCCTCCCAGTCTAGCTTGGTAGCACAGAAGCTGTCCTTGACAAGGTACTTAGCAACAACTGAAAACATCAGTGTGTTATCAACATTCTTCTCATACTAAATCCAAAAACACAGCACTAAGAAGAAATTTAACCCTATCCCAGCTGAAACCAGAACACTCTATCAGGTCTGCACCTCTCCTGTATCAACCTTTGCCTCCCTCTTGTCCTTCTATCATGTGCCACTGTGAGAACTCTTCTCAGTAACATCCACTTAGGCACTGGAAAGCCATTGTAGGTCCCCCACAAAGCCTCCTCAACAAGCCCCATTCTCTCAGGCTCTCTTCACAGGATGCATGTTTCAAACCACTGCCCATCTTTGGTGCCCGTCCACTGAACTTGCTCCAGTTTGTTGATGTCTCTCCTGTATTGGGTGGGGTGTGCGTGCAAAACTGGGCACAGTAATTTACATGTGGTCAAACAAGTCCTGGGTAGAGGGGCATTATCACTTGCCCTGATGTCCTGGCTGTGCCCCTGTTAAAACAGCCTGGAGCACTGTTGGCCATCCCTGCAGCCAGGTCACACTGCTGGCTCATGCTCAGCTTGTGTCTGCCAAGGCCTCAGGTCCCTTCCTGCAGAGCTGCTCCCAAGCAGGCAGGCACCAGCCTGCGTCATTGCATGGGCTTATTCCCTGCCAGATGCAGGACTTGGCATCTGTCCTTCTTGAATTTCCTAAGGTTCTTCTGCTGGCCCATTCCTACAGCTTCTCTCAGTCTCTCTGGATGGCTGCCCTGCCCTCAGGGATATCAACTGGTCACCCTAATTTGGTGTCACTGCAAATTTGAGTAGAGCGTTCTCTGTTACTTCCACCAGGTTATTGATAAAGACATTAAGCAGGACAGGTCCCAGGATATTCCACTTGTTACTGGCCTTCAGGTGTAGTATATCCTTTTTCTCTTCCTATCTACACCATAATGTCCTAATTTAGATAAAAGGATACTGTGGGAGACAGCGTTGAAAGCCTTGCTAAAGTCAAAGTAAGTGTCATGCACTGCTATTCTCCCATCCTCAAATCTAGTTTATCAAAGAAGCCAACCAAGCTAGTCAGTGATTTACCCTAGGTAAATCCATGGTGACTGCTTCCAATCATCTTTTCCTTCACATGCCCATAACTTATACCAGAAAGACCCCTCCACCAGACAGGTCACTTTACAGTCCCATCTCATTAACTCCACAAGCATGTAATTTTTAAAACTCCTAATCTTAAAAAAAAAAAAAAAAAAAAACCCATAATTTAAAAAAAAAAAAAAAAAAAAAAAAAAATTAATAGTTCTGATGTCAATGAATGTTCTTCGTGGGGAACACTCACCCCAAATCCACCCACTGTCACTAATCAACTTACTTCTCAAATTTCTAAAGCCTTTTAAGTAACAGAAAATTGTTCTATAAAAAGGCAGGCAATATGAGAATATACACTACAGACATAGAAAATAGGCCTAAAAGTTTTATAAATGTATTAAAAAGCCAAGTAAATAGAACATATGAAAAGAAAGTACTTACGCTCTATTTATTTACAGAAGGTAAACACAATATAATATTCCCCACATCTCACATGGGCAAGCCAAAAAAGTGATATAGACTGGAATTCTCAGCCTCTGATTTTTGTTAGTGCTTTGTTTATAAATATATATTTATATGTATTACATTTATATCTAAAAACCCTACAAGATCATCAAGTAGATCTCAGTAATGGAAATACTAAGACATACCATTTCTTTGGTTCTTCCATGTGACTCAGTGCTAACACTAAGTAATACCAATCTTGTAAATTCAGTGTATAATTGAAGATAACAGAAGGATTTAAATAGGGTTCAGATTAACCACCTTCCTTATCACACCCAGATAAATAGCATGGCTATATTTATCTGCTGAAGACCCGTTAGACTCATACCAACTTAACAGACTATGTCAGGCAGTGATGTAAAACCACAGGAACCGAAACCCCAAGCCCAGACAGGATAGGTGCAATGTTAGGACTACACTACCAGTCACCAGCCAGAAGAGTGACAGCAACCGTGACAAGCACAGGGAAAAGAGCAATCCTGAAGTGGCAAAACCCACACTCCTAACAAGATGTACATCTACACCAATGAAAGGGGGAGGGTGATGCTAACAATTTTTAGACATCAGCAAAGTTAGTGCATGGAAGGGCTAGTCCTTGCCAATCCATGTAGGGAGCGTAACTTCTGTGTTGGTCCTCATTTGTGCAAAGGCCTAGTCCACAATATCACAGTCAAAGAAACAATCTACCAAGGAATCGTAACGTATACACAGTTTAAACATCTTTGCAAGAGCAAAACCTCAAAGAAATCATTACAGTTGTGTTTGATTTCAAGGAGAGGAATCACATTAGAATAAAGAGGCTTGCTAAAAAGAGATTGAGAAGAGCAGCTAATGATCTCTCTACCATCTGCCAAGATTTCACACTATTTAGGACATTATACTGAAGTTTGAGACAAATCAATACAAAATAAAAAGAAGGTATCATGGCTAAACAGCAGGGAAAAGGACATAATTAGAGATTAAGAAAGCAGCCTTCAGAAAACTTATAACTGTGTTTAAACAAGGAAAAGAAAATATCATGAACTACCGGATTAAATGGGGAAAATGATGCAGGTAAAAACAGCGGCCAAAACAGTAGCTCAAGAACAACTTTCAGAAGGTATAAAGCTAATGATAAATCCTTATTCGAGCGCAAATCAAGAGTTGAAAACACTCCTGAGGAGTATGTGTCCAAAGCGCAAGGTGTAAAAAGAATGTTCATGAAGATGAAGGCGAGAGCAGAGGAACTGCACATATTCATTATTTCTGTGTTCAATGTGGAAAAGTTGAACAAGCTCCTTCTAAGGAACTCGCTGAGAAAACGGTCTCAAATTCAATGCCACAGAAAAGGGGATGGAACAACTGGATGAAACACAAAACAACGAAAGTGCCAGCTGAAGATGGCATTTGCCCCAACACAGCGAAATAATGCAAGAATGAAATAAGAGACCCACTAGCAGGAGTGTGCAACCTCCTGCTTAAAAATATATGTGTATTAAGTAACTGGGAGGTGGATAAAGTAATGCTAATTAAAAAAGAATAATGTTGCAGGGGATATGTGGGGAACCACAGGCCTGTAAAACTCGGGCCAAATTTTTAGAAACTCTTCCAGAAGGCTGAATTAATGAGCACATGCAACCACACGAGCCACTGGAATCTTGCGGAGAAGACAAGGAATGCATTATTTTTCCAAAAACAGCAAAAATCTTGGATTAGAACAGAGTTCCAAGAAAATATCAGCTCAATACCGTGAAACATCGGTGAAATCAATATGAATGTGAATTATTAGGAAAACAATATAAGACAAAGGATCATCATCATTATCTTAATATATACATCTCTGGTATACCCATATCTTGAATGCTGTGCATGGTTCTAATCTCCCTCTCACAAAAATAATGAAGTAAACCTTAATAAAAATAGAGAAGGCTGGCAGGGAGCACTAAAAGTTAAGGAACAGCTTCCATAGTGTATACTACTAAATACACGGGGAATGCCTCAACCTGGAAAAGCAATGATTTACACAATACGTGGTAGAGATCTACACAGTTATGCACGGAATGGAGAAGGGGAATATGGATCTATTTTCTATAACTGCATTGAGTACCAGAAGTAAGGGGCATCAAGTGAAACTATCAAGTGGAAGTTTCCAAAGAAATCTTCACACAAGGTGCCTATAAACTGAAAAACTCCTTGCCACATGATGGAAGCTAAAGCTTATATGTGTTCAAAGACAGATTAGGCACGTTCAAGAATGACAAGTCCATAAAGTAGTACTAAGTTTAAAGCTGCCAGATTCCTGACTTATAATACTTAGTGGGGACTGGAAGAGCATTCTGCGTAATAACAGCAGGCTTGCTCTGTCGTAGAATCATAGAATCATTAAGGTTGGAAAAGACCTCTAAGATCATTGAATCCAACCATCAACTCAACACCACCATGCCCACTAAACCATGTCCCTAAGCGCCAATCTACACATCTTTTAAATACTCCCAGGGAGTATTTTAAATACTCAACCACTTCCCTGGGCAGCCTGT
>NW_009215272.1:0-438 GCF_000690835.1 Fulmarus glacialis
AAAAAAAAAAAAAGGCAATGTGGTTTTTTTTTAAGCCCGTTTTCCCCCCAAGCTGCCTGTGAAGCCGAGGGATGGGGAGCTGGCTGGAAAATCAGGGTTGAAATCCATCCCCTCGCCCCGGACCCTCCGCCTCTCAGCAAATTGCACGCCGGGAGGGACCGAAAACTTTTTTACCTCTCCGCTAAAATATCACTTTATAATCTCAAAAGGCCTCAGGCTCAAAGCCGCTATCACCCGCTCCATCCTCCCCGGATTAAAAAACCCGGCTGATGTCCGAAGGACCGCGGGGCCGGGGAAAAAGAAAAAACAAACAAGGAGCATCCTCCAACCTTGCAGGGTATTTGCTGGAGAAAAAGAAATAAAATCAGCAAATTAATCATTCCTGGGTTAAAACGCATCTTCGTCCGGCTTCGCCGTGGCCACGCCGGCTCTAAGCTC
>NW_009215273.1:0-1242 GCF_000690835.1 Fulmarus glacialis
TATTCAGCAGCTCAGCAGCCCGCCGTGCCCTCTGACGGGAAAGGCGTACTCAGGGATGTTCTGGAAAAAGAGGCTTTGTTGCTTGGTGCCCCGTGGCCAGCACCGGACCTGCCTTCCCGGGGCTGGAGGTGCTGCCGTGCCGGCACGAAGCGTGCCCGGGCAAGACCTGCAGCCGGCTAGCTACCGCTTACTGCTGCCTTACCCGGCTCTTACCCCACCTTCAACATCGCAGCCTATTTTCTAAGGGGGAAGGCACCCACAGGTGACTTCTGCTCGCCCTTGGGGCTCCACTGCCAGTGAGACTTCATTTCTTTACGCTTCGGAGCAAGCCCCTCGTTTCAGGCTGCGGGTTTCGGACCTTCGCCTCGGGGGCAGCCGCCCTTTGGGAAGGACCAGCTGGGCAGGCAGCTCCTCGGTGCCAGCCGTGCCGCGGGACGGCCAGCCTCGGCGCGACAGCAAAGCCGATGCCGGCTTTGCCTGCAGTGACCACGAGTCCACTTTAACCTCCAGCCTCACAACGAAGCGACATGCTTGGTAGGCATGGGAGAGAAGGCGTATGGGAAAGGAGCAGTTAATGACGACATCTCTCCAAGGAAAAGCCCTAACCGCTGAATCTCCCACTACTCCAGTTTGCTGGCTGCTGTTCCAAAACTCTGTGAAATGTCTCAGAGCAGAATAGCTAGGATAAATACATTGGCTCATAATGGTCTATGCAACATTAAAACTATTTTCCAGGTACCTGGTATTTGAGACGTTGCAATAAAAGGGTCAAAAACTTTTCAAATTCATCAGGCCGTCACCTCAAAATAGCTGCTTCATTAAGTGCCGCAGAGGCGGCCGATAACGGGAGGCGAAGCAGAGGGCCCTGGAGATTGGATGCACACACAGTGCTGATAAATGGCTTCTCTGTGGCTATTCCAGAGCCGGCAAGGGGAAAAATGCCATCCCACGGTTGAACACGTCTGGAGTTTAGTGCGAAAACTCAGGAACTGCCTTGGCCAGAATAAAACATCGCTGCTTCTGCCTTGCAGGCAGCAATGTGACCTTTGGGAGAGGGGCTGCAAAAGAGCATGCCAGAAGCACAGAGGGAGCTGCCGGGGACCCAAAGCCCCCGGCTCCTTCCTCGGTGCAGCCACCGGCCCTCCTGCCTGGGGGTCCCCAGTGCCTGGGGGTCCCCACTGCCCTGCCGTCCCCACATCCCCACCCCTCGCCTGGGGCATTTGGTCCTTCGGCTGCCCTCAC
>NW_009215273.1:1338-3492 GCF_000690835.1 Fulmarus glacialis
CTGGCGGTGATGGCTGCCACCTCAGCGCGGGAGCGCGGGCGAGGGCTGCGGGGGGCGTCCACGCTGCCCGTCCTCCCTCCGGTGGATTCGACCTCTTCAACACGCGGAGAGGAGCCACGGCCTCGGGTTCTGCATCCCCAAAGAGTTTCCACTTAGTTCAGCTTGATCAGCTCCGGCTGCATTTCTGGGATGCGCAGTAGGTAACGGCGCCGAACCGCCGGCCCCCTCCTGATGGATAAGGGAGGGGATGAAGACAGACGGTTTTCTCTGACCAGGGTAATAGAGTCAGCAATTCCACTTGGCTAAGCACATGGTTTTTATGATGTCCCCGCGCAGTGTTGAGCAAAACACCCCGGTGGCAGAAGATGTATAATGCTATCTGTGGAACAGTCTATTTTCTAAATGGAAGCTTGCTATTTAAAAAGAAAGCACTTTAACACTTTGGAAAATATGAAAGTCCCCAAAGCTGAATTTTTGAGTGCTCATTTTGCAGCTTCCGAAAAAGCCGAGTTCATTACTGAGCAGCAGCGAGCGCCGGGTGGCACTGGTCCAAGCAGCACTTAGCGTGCGCATAACTTGAAGCAGACCCACAGCCCCAGCATAGTCGGAGGCATTACTCACGTCCTAAAAGTTAAGCATCTGCTTAACTGAGCTTTTAAATTTTTTTTTTTTTTAACACCAAGCTTGGCACCTGCTTCGTTCCCAGTCTCACCCCATCCCTGCGAGGCAGCTGCGGCTGGGGGGGCCGATGTGTGCGACGCGCCCGGCGGCTGGCGGCCGGCTGTCCCCCGCCGTCCTGGGGGCTCTCCTTTGGAGTCACAGCTCTGCTGTCAGCGTTTTCCATATTCGTCCTTGTTTCACAATGCCAAGGTGCTTTTTGGTTTTCGGAAAGCACAGGCTGAGATAAATGCCCCTCGCTCAAGCATGAGAGGGGCTCCTTGAAGAGGCGCTTCTCTCGCTGCTCCCACCATTCAGCAGTTTGGGCAGCGCTTTGTAAAACACATTGCTTTTAATGAAGAGGTAGGGGGCAAAGACGATGTTCTGGAGGACGCAGTGCGAGAGCAGCCCGCCTCTCAGAAAGAGACGGCTCCCCAGCAGTCGGTGGGAGCGGTCAGAGGGCGAAACCGTCCCTCCTGCCGCTCAGCACCCAGGGGCACAGGAGCCCGAGCAGCCCAGCAGCGGCGGGTGGGAAAGCGGGCACGACGGGCAGGCGGGGAGGGATGCGTGGGAAGCCGGGGTGACGCGGGGAGACTACTCACGACTGTGCACCCACACTGACCCCGGTCTCACCGACGGCTGGCAAAGGGCATCTGCAAGTGCTGGTTTGAAGCCACCCAACGGCAAGGCTTCGTATCCAATTTTTCACTCATCTTGCACGGTCGGTGCTCCCGCTGTCTGCAGTCATCCCTCCGAGTCGAAACACCTCTCCCCAGCACCCTTCCCTGCGGTGCCGCACGACCTCCCGGCAGCGCCGGCGTCCTTGTCAGGGGAGGAGAACATCAGTCTCCTCGTCCTGCCCTTGCCTCAGCTAAAATTCAGGGGAAAGCCAATTCCCACGTGAAGCGGGCGCTGCAGAGCACGCTGCCGTCTCAGCCGTCGCGTCCTCTCCTGCCCTCCTCGAAGCCGTGGGACGGCAGCCTGAGCAGCAGCAGTCGAGCACACGATCCAAACGTCTAGTCCAAATCCACTCTGGTTTGCTGTGTGGGAGCCCGCGAGCTCCATGACATCCGTAAATTCGGCCTGAGCTTCACCAAATCTATTTGCTTGATCAGATTTATGTAGCAATTCCAGGATGAGGTGAATAATGAAAATGACTCATGAATATTTCATTTTTATAAATCACATAATTCATATCGATTCACAAATATTTGCTTTGCCTTATAAACCGGATGAATAATTTACAGAAATATGCAGCAAATATTTTAAAGAAAATATGAAATTCATCGACTACATTAATCAAGAAATATTATTCAACTTATATTGGTTTAGCTTGCTGACAGATAAATTCTCTGTTTATGAGAGGAGCTGGAGGAGCAGGTGACACTTCCCGTATTAAAGCACAGGCAGAGGAGATGAAGCCCGTTCCTTCCCACGACAGAGTTATTTTCACACTTGCCTGCTCAGTCCTGGCCGCAGCGGTCGGGGCAGGAGACC
>NW_009215274.1:0-1160 GCF_000690835.1 Fulmarus glacialis
CGGCCCCTTCACCCCCTCGGAAAGAGCAGAAGGAGCAGCTCTGCGAGCAGGGCTCCCGGCCCCCGAACCTGCCCCTCCCCGGGACCGCTTTAGCCAGCCCTGACCTCTGGTCTCGCTTCCCCAGGCAGAGAGGCTTTTTTGGGGCCCCTTCGCCCCCCCCCCGCGTTTTTCTCAAAAAAAATCTATTTGTTACTGTTTCTTGTTTGTTTGATTGTTTGCTATTTTATTTTATTTTTTTCCTCCTGGATATGACTTCTGTGTGTAAAGACATAGAAAAAAAAGGATTTTTAAACTACTGCCTCGTCCTTTCCCTTCTCTCAGGCTTTTTCATTATTTAGAGGACGAGCACTGAAACAAATCACATTGACCGTTTAGAAAGCGATCAAACCTTTATAAAAATCCATCGCCTACGAATCGATTGGTGAATATTTGCTAGGAATTTGTTCAAAAGAAATAAATAAGGAGGGTAAGTGTATTAAATGCAAAGGGGGAACACGGTGGTGTTTTTCTTCATTGATTAATGACCTCTAAAATAAAACAAGCGGGAAGAGGAGCCAAGATCGATAAATTAACTACCCAAATTCATCATTTTCCCTGCGATTTTTTTTGGTTTGCATTTGTTTTTGTTTGGTTTTTGTTTTGTAAATAACCCTTAGGAAGGACGCCCGTCTCTTTGGAAACTCGAAGGTTTTATTTTAGGCCGGGGGTAGAAAAGGGAGCTAAACCCCTCTTAGGAAGGGATTGAATCGGGGACACCCTATCTGATTTCGTTTGACACACAATTAAAAAGTTTGCCTTTCATATTAATTAATTCTCCTGATCTGTGGAAGACAAATGGTCGGTTACCCCTGACAGGAGTCCGATAAAGGATTCAGCAGCTTTCCTCCTTGCCCTAGGCGTCTCCTCATTCCAGTTTTAAGGTCATGAGCGGCTGAGTTAATAATTCATTAATATAGACATTTATTCAGATGGGATTCACAGGGATTCGCGCTCCCCTACATCTCACCGTTTGGATTTAGTTTCCCTCGAAGAGAAGAAGAGGGGGAGGAGAAGGGATGGAGGAAGGCTCTACACAATGCACGGACCTGTTTCTACACACGTGGTTAAAACGTGGTACCCCCAGCGAGAACCCGCTTGGGGCAGGTCAGCCTACCGCTCAG
>NW_009215275.1:0-814 GCF_000690835.1 Fulmarus glacialis
CAGCAGCCCAGCTCTGGTTTTGTGTGGTATAAATTCTCCCACCCAGTTGATATCGTGAGTGTTCTTGTGCTGCAGTATTTGGTGCGGTTCTCTCGAAGAATAAAATCCGTGCGGACTGGATCAGAGCTGTCACAGCTCTAATCACAGAATCCCTAAGAACTCTACAGTGCAGCTCTGTGATGTTTCCATTTGAGATTGCTGAAAAGGGAAAAGGATTGAGGCTGATGGTCTTGCACCTGGGAAGAGTCTGCCAGACAATGAGTATCATTGCATGCCGCCATGCATTCTTTGTGCCAACTGTGAGGGCAGGTGAGGATGTGCAAAGGCCTGTGTCACACTGAGAGTGGGTTTTATTGCTGGGGCATGCTGTTGTGGTTGAGCAATGTCTGGGTATTATGGCAGTGATCCTCTGAGTGGCATGGAGTAGGGCCTGGGCATGTGTCATGGGGAGGGGGACCTTGAACGGGGAAGAGTCTTGGTGGTGGTGGTGGTGAAAGAGAGTCTTCTTGAAATTTGGATCATGCTGCCAGCCTTCTCTGAACCTTCGTTGGTCTTCTCTCTGCTCTTAGTCTTGCTAGGGAGGGGAAGGAGTGGTGTCCATGTTCAGGATGTTGGCAAACCTTGTGTTTCAATACAGCGGGATGGGATACTTTGGTTTTGTTCCCTCCTCTGACCAAAACTGCCCACCCTTTCACCCTTTTGGTTTTTTTTTCTCTCACATTGGCAACATGTTGGTAAGAGTGGATGAGATGCAGACTGGCAAATTTTGGCAGCTGTCAGGGGGCAGACATTTCTTGGGGGTTTTCCTCAGCGG
>NW_009215276.1:0-5514 GCF_000690835.1 Fulmarus glacialis
TGATTCTATGATTCAAAGTGCCGCTGAACCCTCGCTCTGCTGACAAAAGAAAAAATCGCCAGCAGGGATTATAACACAGACAGCAGTGGCCACAACCAACCTAATTTTCCCCAGAGGCAGGCCATGTATGCTTTTTGCTGTTCCGAGCCATCTGCAAGGAACTGGATATTTGCAAATAAAAGGAGATTAGGACAAGGCATTAATCCAGCGTCTGCTGCTCATTCATGCTGTCCCCTGAAAGAGAGTCCAGATACAACATTTAAGTCATAACACTCAGTTCTGAACTGCTGGTAAATTAAAAAAAGATGGTAATGGTAATTAACAGACACACAAAGTTGGGTTTGTTTTTTTTTTTTTATAACAGCTAAGCCCCAGGAGGGCCATAAGACATGAAGCTCTTAAGAAAACAAAGTGAGATTCCCTTTGGGGAAGGGCAGCTCCCCCTCAGCTGTGCCCACCCATGCACTGAGCCCCAGCAGAGAAGACACGATATGGCCAGGAACAGGGTGGGAGCAGAAATGGCAATAGCTTGTCCAGAAACCCTTGCTCTTAGGAAGACCTAACTTCTTGAAGCCTACCAAAATAGCACAACAGGGCTATTGTTCCCAGAGTTGGATGGCAAAGGCTTCTGCTACCCTTGAGAATAATTTCCGCTGTCAGATGGAAGGGTGCAGCAGAAAATGGCATCCACAGCTTTTACAAAAAGCTCTGCTCTGTGCACTGCAACACGAGAGAGCAAGGGCATTAACCCAGCAAGCTCACTTCTACTTTTTATTTGGGTTTTCTTCATATCCACAGTAACTATGTGGCTGTCAGTACTGGTTTTCCGGGGGCTGGGGGTGGGAGGAAGAGGGGAGTGGAGAGAAAAAAAAAGATTATGCTTGGGGAAAAACATCCAGTTCAGAAACACAGATGAAAAGCATTTCATCTCTGCGTATTGTCTGTTTTTCTACCAGCAGCCACTTTCACGGAGGATTTTGCCTGACAGAGCTGATAGGCACTCACCGCTGCTCAGATTTTGGGTTTGATACCTTTCAGCTGTAGCTGGCATGTTCAGCATTCAAAAGCATCGCACACGTGGCACCACCTGCATCCTCTGCCTTGGGAATCGAGAGCACATTTCACATTACAAACACTGACTGTCAACCACTGCCATCTGATGCTTTCTATTCAGCATTTTTCAGCTTAATTTAATTTACTTTAAGATGGAAAAAAGATGGTTCATTAGAGGTACTTCCCACTGCCTGCTTAAGGCATTGATGAGCCAACATACATTTTCATCGGTCCGGGTCTCATTGCTTTACTTTGAGATGCATGTCTTTAGCAGATAGCAACCCAGTAAGGGTTGCCTTACAGTGCCTCGTGGATCCCTATTCACAGCATGTGTGCAACCTGGAGTAATTCCACACAGGAACATCCCATGCTCAGCAAACCAAACTTTCCTGCCACTAGCATTCATTTCACTAACATCTTGGAAAAAATAAATTCCATTTTCAGGTGAAAATTCAGGTCAAATTTCAGGTGAAAGACCTGTACAGTTGGGAAAGACACTCAGGTAGCACCTCAGAGGAAAAGCTTGTTAGTCATTTTTGGAAGAGACTTGAAGGGGTTTTAAGAATATGAGTTTCACACACATGGAAGAGCCGATAGTTGGTGTCAAATCAGTCCCACCACTCCACACCAACCAGGGGAAGGGGACAGAGACCCAGCCTAATGGGGTGACTCCAGCTGGGTGAAACGTGGTGGGGAGACATGCACAATAGCCGTAGGAGAAGCCTGGGATCAGGGATGCTCATAACTGGGTGACCCCTTTTCTGCAAGTGGTGTCTCACAGCCCCATATGTGACAGACTCCTCATGCCAAGCCAGGCCCAAGGTTTAGCGAGGCTGTGAGGTGGTATGCCACTACCTGCACACCCCCCAGGAGCCATTTTGGCCCACCATCACTCAGTCCCAGTCCTCCTCTATGACCTTCAACTACAGCCCCCAGCAGCTCCAGCCCTCCCAGCCTCCACAGCCCAGCCACGATCTCCCTTCTAGAAGGGCGGCACTTCTTCCTTTTCCCTGGACGCCGCCCCCCCCCCAGCTGAAAAACCCCTTAATTCCCATTTGGAAGCAGCAAGTCCAAACAGCCTAACTGCCTTATGAGACAAAACAGGGTCCTGGACATCAATATTCAAAGAAAAATAAGTATCTGCAGTAGAGCACATCTCTCATAGATGCAAAGACTGCAAGGAGGTAGACTTACTCCAGCCCAGTATGGCCACCTCCTCTGAAGTGACTACTAGGTGAGTTGGTTGCGACTCCTGGAGAAGCTGCCCTCAGGACACACAACCATTTCCCACCTCCCTGTTCAAATGTTTGTGAAACCAGCCCAAGCATCACTCAACCCAGGCAGTCTTTTGGCATCCAAGTGGCATTAAACCCACCCTTGCATTGTCACGCCATTAGTTTAAATCAGTTTTACAGCCAGTTCCCCGATCAATAAAATGCAGGAACATGACTGGAGGAAGGAATTAGCATCTGTAATCCCATGATTACATAAATCCCTTTGGTCAATCAGTTATTAATGGCTGTTACATTTATTGGGGTTTATAGCAGGCCTACAAACCTGAGTCATCAGAAGTAGACACCAAAGAAGACACTGTAAAACAGCAATTTGATTACTGACTCCTCACAGCAAGTGCTGACAGAATACAAATTTGGCTCGCTCTCCCTCCTGTTAGCAAGCCTGCTAATGAGCTTGCCAATTAAGAGCCAATCTGAAGACCTTGGAGGGGAAGCTGTCAAGAACATGAACTCCCATGCCTCTGAGGAGCAGCTGTGGGACTCATGACAAGGGCCACCTCCGATGCTTCTTGCTGACGCCACCCACTGACCCCTTTATCTCTCACAACTCATTCCTCTCACCCAGGAAACACAAACACTTGTCACACATGAATGTTATGGCTTCTAAGGCACAGACATTGAAAATAAACACACGCCAAAGAGTAATAAAACCTCCCTTGCTCCTCATCATTGCAGAGACCTTACTACGTCAAATGCTGGAACTACTGGGAAAGTGCACAGGTTTAAAAATAATAATATAAGAAAAAAGTCACTAATTACACATCATCATATCTATCTAATTATTTTGGATACATTTTGTATTTTTGGATGTGTGTGTTTCTATTTAAGGAATCAAGAACAGTTTGGGCAAGAGAATTTGGGCTCCTAATTCCCTCTGGATATTTCTGTGCATGTTCCTCCCCTTATCAGCAATTAACTTAATGCAGTTTACGAAAGGAAATGCAAAAGCATAAATACTACACCAGGCCAAAATCTATAATAACAAAGCTTTATGACTGTCAGTGCAGCTGGTCCTGGGGACATGTACAATCCGCTGCCAGCCACAGCATGCATCACTGCGACAACTGGACGGGACGCAATCACGTGAGGGCTGCAAGCATCTCGCATGGCAGTCAAATCCTTAAGAAGCTATTTCTAATACACCCATTCGACTACCTTGGCCTGTCATCTAAGCGGAAAATTTCATTTTGGAACCACTCGATGCTGTATTTCTTTGCACTTTTCATCCTGCCCAGTCATTCAGCAGGTAACTAACAGTGGCATTTCCAACAGAGAACTGCGACCAACAGACTTCACCCCTGAAGTACCCCCCAGTGACTGCATGTAGGGGTTAAATTTTACTGCAACACTAATGTCCGAGGGACTGTCGGGAAGAGAACAGGAGCTGGACTCTTGGTCTAGGTTTTCTTCCAGATTTATCAGTCCCCCATTTATTTCATCACACCACACGATGAGTAACCCTCTGGAAATAACCTTTAGCAGAAAGCTCTGTTACCGAAATAAAGAAATGCCATAGTTTCTCTGAAACCGTATCCTTCTGCTGAAACTAATTATGAGAAAGCTGTTGCTTAATGAAAGTTTGCTTTAATATGACTTATGCTATTCATAAGTTTGCTTTGGACAGCATCCAGGTTTTTTAAATTAAATATTAGCAGTCTGTTAGCCTATCAAACAAACCTAAGCATGTCAAGTTAGTATTTTAACAGTGTTTTTTCTTTCCCCCCTCTCCTCCCAGCCTAGGTTTGGCTTCCTAATTGATTTGCTGCTTTAAAGTCAGTAAACTCAAAAGTCTGAGGAGAAGATGTCACACTTTAATGGTTTAGGAGTGCACACTTTGTCTGGGTGATTGATAGATCAAATGTGTGCCGAGGAGTGCCGCAATGTTTCTTTCATCATTTCTGCTTCTCACGGGACTGAGAACTGGACTACCTCTAAACCTCTTTGCTGCTAGCAACAATAATCAAATTATCTCATTCATTATAAATGTAAAATCCATCTTACTGTCCTAAAGGGATGTTATTGAACTGACATTACAGTGTGAGCACCGACAAAGGTATACGTGCGCAAATTTATCACCTAGGATGCTGTGAATATACGCACCAGGCGTGCTGGTCTCTCTCTGGCTCATTACACTCCTTTCGGGTTATTGCCAGCCCCAACCTGTTTGGCAAATGAGATATGGAAGAGCTGCACAGACACGGCAGTGACAGGTCCTTCAAAAATGCAGGTGATAAGTGGGATAACATTCACAGATGAATGGGAAAGAAAGGCTGACGCTTTAATCGAGGGTTGCACATCTGACAAAAGGCACAAATGTAGATGGAGAGCACTTATTAAAGCAGTATTTAATATTTTCAGAGTGCTTTTCAACTATAATTATTTACTTTCAGTACTGCCTAATCAAGTAAAGGACTGCAATGTTTCTGATCTCAAGATGAGGGCTGAAAGGTAGAAAAGGTTTTAAAATAATATGTATGCTCTCCAAAGTGACTAATATAGGCTACGCGTATATTCATGTACCTATATCAAATTTGCTAGTGCAAGAACAGTATTTCTGACTGCAGGCCCTGCCGGTGGGATGTGAAAGTCATGCAGGTTCTCCAAAGCGCTGACATCGCGTTTATTAAAGATTTTACATATAAAGCTTAGTTAACAAATCCACTGGTGACGCACGAGCCAGAAGAAAAGCCTGCTCCTTCTCCAGAGCAGGGAGGCTCTCCCAGATTGAAAGTGAGCAGAAAAGGCGTTGAAACTCACTGAGGTCAGGTAAGGGGGCTGGCACGAATATGCGCACCATTAGGGCAAATCTGCCCAGTGGGTTCCAGAAAAAGAGAGCTGCAAGAAATCCCTTGGGATGCAGAGTCCAACGCACCAGAGCGTAAGCAATCAGAGGAAGAATGGGGCAGGAGGGATCAAGAGCACTGCCAATACCCTCAGGCCCTGAAATAGTAGAGGATTTGTTAAATCCCAGGGAGCGGCCCTGGCTATATTTAGCAAAGGAGGATAAAACAAAGCCCCAGCGGTGCTGTCAAGTCTGGAGGGGGTGGTAGCCCCCTTCCTCTCCCCAGATCTGGGGAGCACAACTTGAGGTGACAAGCAGGGCCGGACAGTTGGATACCCCAAACACATTCATGCTCTCACGAGGAGCTGCCAGTGCCTGCCCACC
>NW_009215276.1:5549-7237 GCF_000690835.1 Fulmarus glacialis
TGCTGCACAAAGTGTCTGCTACTGATGTTGGGCATTTGTTTTCACTCCTCATGCCCACAGCTCCTTCGAAGTCCCCTGTGAGCCTAAAGGGGGATGCTGGGTGCTTTATCCTACAAAAACCTTCCTGTCCTCCCTCAAATGAGCATGGTTTCATTGCAGGGGCTATGTCTCTTGTTCATTTTTTTGCGTACCACCCATGGCAGTAAAAGAAGGAAAACGTGCTGTGTTATATCCAGTCTTGCATCTGACTGCATTACATTCCAGCAGCAAAGCAGACTCGCAGGTGCCAGCTGTGGTTTTTCCTCTGCTCTCCCCACTTCTAACTTGTACAATCGCTCTTGTGTGTCTTCACATTTTAGACATACCTCCGAGACTGTTTTTTTTTCCCCATCTCTTTTCTTCAAACCTTCCTGGTGTTGCCTCCCTTCCCCCTTTCATGATCTGGCAAGGATGCTGAATGCTGATGAGACAATACTTGATCCATCTTCAAGCACTTATTTTCGGGCAATTAACTTGGCATCATAGAAGCACTTAAGAAACCTGGCTTTCCGGAGTGGGAGACAACTGACTAAAAAGCTAAGCAAGGTAGTAAATTATTGTCAAATGACTAAAAAAGAACAGGAAGGGGGAAAAAAAAAAAAAAAAAGAAACTAACACTTTGATAGAAGAAGTTTGCTGCTGTTGGATCAGATCTGAGATCTGACAAAAAAACCCCTGATCTAACAGTCTGAGCAACCATTAGCACAAATCCAATACTGGCCACTATCAATTGTGTCTATAACAATTACGCTTTGCTATTCAAGGGTAGATGCTTTCTTTTCTGACATCTCCTGATTGCATGTCACCGATTCATCCTCGGAATAATTAGCCAAGGCAAACCATCTATCTGTTTAGATAGCGCACATTACTCTAATGTTCAAAGGCTTACGAATCACCAGTGGTCTTTCATCACTAACTATCCCTGCTGTAATACTTCTTTTCTACTTTCAGAGGCAATAATTTACACGTTATCAACATCGTACTTTTTTTCTGTGTCTTAAATTCAATTCAGGGGAGCAGAACCAGAAGCAAATAATTCCGTTTTCCATAAATCAGAAATTCCCAAGTCTTCCTTGTGGCATTATTTTCCTGTTCCCAAAATAACATTTCAAAGATGCATTTGCTTTTCATCCCCCAGATGCCAACATCAGGGCTGTCAGTGGTACCCAGGAACAGGGCATGAGAAAAGCCAGTCTGGTACTGCCTGAGCAGTCCCTCTCTGCTGGGCACCTAGGCCTTCCCTCCCATTCCCTACTTGGCTTTGGCAACAGCGGGGATTTTTTGGAGATCAGAAGCATGTTGATTTTGCAGGGACAGCTCAGATCTAAAGTGAATAAATAAATATCAGTTTTCCCATGCATAACTTACAGCTACCTTCCACGTTTTTCAGTGGATCTCACTGCAGATCCCTACAGCCACAAGAAACCTATAGACACCTGCATAATAAATTGTCCTTTAAGGAGGAAAAAAAAAAAGTTACAGTTCTTCAACTTGCAATTTATCCTACTGGCCATTCCAGCTACCTCCTCACCTTGCATGTGTACTGCTGCTGTCAGTGAGTAATGTCCTGGAGCCAGAGCTCCAGTGCAGCGCTCTGCAGGCACAGGTACCGGGGCTGCTTTCAGAAACAAAGAGGAAAAAGATAGGGA
>NW_009215276.1:7268-69674 GCF_000690835.1 Fulmarus glacialis
GGAAAGAAATTCCCCTATTCCCCATGCTTTCAAAACTTGCAAATTAAAAATGTTTCCTTCTGCCTCACTGAATTGACATAATGATGTAAAACCAACGTATAAAGTCCACAAGGTTCATACGGAAGAAACAGACCTGCCGATCCACAGACTCACACAAAGAAGCAGGGATCTCAAACACCCAGTAAGCTTAATGTTGTAATTTATGACTTATTCCCATTAACTATTCAGTGTTATAAATCAAGCCCTCCACGTTCTAATAGTTTATATAAATACATCACGGCTCTTGCACAATAGCATCCTACTTGCATACATTTCCATTATTCCCTCAAAATAAATGTATATTGAAAAAAAAAATTATTCCAAGAAACACTATCTGTGCAATCCTCTTAGAAGAGGAATTTAAAGGGAACAAAACCTAAAATAAAGGCAGGCAGTATCCTTAAGAGGAAATACCTTTAAGGCAGATGGTCTAAGTGGGGCATACAGCACTTCCAGGGCACAGGGGCAAACCCGAAGCCACAACCTTCTATGTATTATAATGTAGAACAAGCCAAGAGTCAGGGCATGTAAGAGATGGAGCCCGAGCCAAACAGCCCTGCTTTCTCAACCTGGTTGTTTTCTTTCCACAAATAAACACCCTACCGCCTCCTGGTATTGCTCCAGAGATACAACAGGGACAAATTCTGAAAAAATACCTGGCTTGCTGTTTTCACCAATAAATTAATTTTTAGGGTTAAACATGGAAACTTACATCAAGGCTGAATTATCAGTTGCACGCGAAGCAGCTGAACAGTGTTCAGGAGGAATTATTACACGCTTCACTTCTCCATCCCACTCCTAGCCCCATCATACACACCTGGGCTTCAACGGCACGAAGCCATGACATGGATGATTGCAAGCTGCCCCAGTCCTTCTTCCCAGGACCTCTAACACACCAGTTCTGCTGCTGTGAAACCCTTCATGATTACAGCAGGATGGTCAGGGTTTATCTGTCAGTTCTGGAAAATAAAAACTAGTCGCTCTCCTGGACTTCTCTCACACTTTTGGGCACGTTCTCATCCTTTCATTTAACTGAGAACACCACACACTTCAGCCACAATAGCATCAAGGGAAACAAAAAGCTGATTTCAAACATCTATTATCTCTTCATTCAAACAGCCATCCTAGGCTAGATCAGAGGTCTAGACATGCTATTATCTTCAAACATCACCTACAGTGGATGCCTAGCCCAGAGCATTAGGACTGGACAACCATTTAGCCATAGCCCTCCGCACACTCTCCCAGACTCGAGCAATCCAGGGACCTGAAATTAAGCAACACACAGTTCTGCACACCGGTCCTTCCAAAACTAACGGTTTTCATTAGCACTAATGCAGCTGCAAAAATATTTGTCAATGCTTCATTAATGCCAAATGAGCCCTGCAAGCATGGAGGTTTTGTTAAGAGATCCTGAGATACTTGAAAGGTAGGGTGGGCTTTTTCCTCTCCTGTTTTGGTTTTCTTGGCCCTTCTGTCCTCCCCTCAAGTTCAAAAGCTGGTAGCAATTTACAACAATTTACAGTTTAGAAGGTATGCACATACATATGTGCCTGTGCACGCATACAAGCCAGAGAAGTCAGTGAGTCTCTTTTAGAGAAAGAAACCCACTGCAAGAGCCTGGACTCAGTCCTCGACAGTCAAAATGGGGCATTTGCTGGCTAATTTTAATGAAAGCCTCAGGCTTTGAAAGATTTCATCCAGACAGATGTTTCTCCAGAAAGAGCGCAGCAACCATTATATACCAAAACAGAATCAAGTTTGGAAATGCTTAAATCTTCCTGCTGTGGAGTCCCAGGTAGCACCCGCCTATAGACTAGAGCCCCTCTGTGCACCAACTCTACCTTGCCATTGCCCCAAACGGGGAAAGCAAGGGATTTAGGCCTGTTCCCCTAAGCACTTAGGGACTTAAATACAAGCACCATTCAGGAAAGCATCACAAAATAGTTTACCTTGTGGTATTTATGCCATTCAGGCACGCAATCACCCTCCAAATGCCCCTACCTACATGTGCCAAAAAGGACAGACCTCTCAACTTCTTATCATGAGTTTGCCACAGGGCTAAGCAAGCAAATATTTCTTTACTGCCTTTCTTCAAGTCCAGCGGACCACACTAAGTCATGCTTTTCTCTCTCCTCCACTCACACCTACGCCGTGAGGCCGGACACACCAGCACTATGGTCTGTGCTTACATATGTGTCATTCAAACATGTTTTACAGAGAAGGAGACATGCACCTTCACCCCATTTATTCGGGGTTTCTACCTGCTCGAAGAGATGCATTTTGCCAAGGACCAGGCTTAAGTCACCCAATCCACAGAAAGACAGACTGATGAGAATAAATAAATCTTTGCTGGGGAAACCAAATGAAATGGAGCAGAGAAGATGGCAGTCACACATGGACATAAACCCATGGAGCCTCAGAGCAGGATTAAAAACACCACTTAACTTCACCACAGCCTTTGTAGTCCTCAGGAGCCTGAGAAGGATGGATTTCAGCATGTTAAGATCCTAACAGAATACCAAAAGAAATGGCATGCCATGTGTGGTCATATGATCTTCTGGTTTACCAGAGGATTTTGCAAACTCCCCTAACCCTTTCATGGCAGATCCATGAAGATTATAATAGACATCCACACTGTTGCGGATTTTCAAGTCTCTTGACCTGCAAAGACAGACTCACGGGCTTTATAAGTACTGCCGACTGGCCTGCCTAGCTTTTAAATTTCATGAGCCCTGAAATGAACAACTAACTCATGGAGATTATAAAACATACCATTTTGCTAAAGCAGTTTGTCAGCTCAATAAAACCTGGGTATTTTAATTTCCACTGGAGGTGTCACCTGCAGAGTTTACAAGGTGCATCGACAAATTCAGACCCAGACACATTTTGTACTCTTAGATTTGCACAGGTTAGGAGCCCACCATAACCAGCACAGAGTTTACAGTCTGCAAAACTTAAAATATCAGCAGAAAAAAAGAGAAAAAGAAGAACTATTAAGTTCGTATATTCCTTCTCTAATGACCTCACAAACTCACTGAAGTACATACCGAGATGATACGCAGCCAAAAGATAAGGCCTCTGCCTTTTCCTTAGATGCTGATGCAAAAAGGGAAAAAACTGCAACCCAGCACTTTGCAAACTCTGTCACCCAACCCCTAAAAGCAGTTTGCATGAACTCCCGCTCAATGAGAAAAATGGCAGTAGACTGATGCACACTTAAATAGACCCGGGGCCTTTGCGAATACTAAAAGACCTTTTACATATTGAAGAACCTTTTCTGAAAATGATTCAAACCCTCCATCAGAGCAGCACTCTCATTTTCTCAAGCTATTTCTTTGGTCAAGAGAGAAACAGGTCATACCTCCAAAGGAAAAGAAGCCCTCTAATCCCCACCTCCTTCCTCCAGGAATTGCTCTGGAGAGGAGAAAAAAGAAAAAGGAAAAAAAAAAAAAAAGAAATAACAATTTATATTCAAATTGTTTCGTGGTTTTCCCACAAAAGTTTTAATAGCTTCCTCCAGGTTGTCCACTCAGTGTGTAATATTCAGAGCTATCCAGATGAAATTCCAAGAGTTCAAAAAAAAAAATTGCATCGCTTAAAACGGTTCCCTGTTAAGGGCCCATGCCAAAAGCAGGTTAGAGGCTTTTGGATCAAGGATATTTCAACGGATAAATAGAGATTTAGAGATAAAAAGGCAAAGCGAGGAAGCACACAGTGTTTTTATATACTGTGGCTAGTTAGTGTCTAAATAAATACCTGGGTGCAATATAGGGCTTCATTTTTAATATTCTCACTGTCATGCTTCTCAGAAGTTTTCAAAATATCGCTTATTATACATCTTTGCAGAACAGGCAGACTGGGGTTATTCACATCTTTGTAAATACGCACATTTTAACAGACCATGAGTCTACATAGCTCAGAGGTGTCAAATGAAGAAAGAAATAGACTGCCTCCTAATTCAAAAAAGTTCAAATAAGGAAAGCATTTAATTATGCATACTTCTCCAATGCTTTGGACACTGCTTTTAAAGGAGAGAAAGTATCATAACTCTAAGGTATTCAATCTAATGAAAAACTAGAATTGTTCAGGCTGTTTCCAATATATTCAAATAAAAGAAGATGGGTTGAGATTTTTCCCTTCAAGAAAAACACTCAGGAAATTACATCCCATCCAACCCTTCCCCCTCATCTTTTTGTCAGCAAATCCTATAAACCCACAAATCCTATAAACCCAGGAATTAAATGCTAAGGTTGGCAATCTGTCATTTACATATGTTTCTGCCATTTTTTTTTTCCCCACCAAGTCCTGAGATAAGGCTGCAGTTTCAGCCTTGGTGTGAAATTTCTTAGCACTGGTTAGTATTTGGTGGCTTTCATTCTCCCTTTTCCTTTTTCCCCTTCCCCTCCTCTAATCAATGTCATTTACTTCACTATACCACAAGCCAATTTTTCAGGAGTCCACGGGGAAAAAATAACACGACCCAACTTGAAGGAACTTGGAGGCACTCTGTGCACGTAACAGCATGCTCCGAAGCAACACCATCGCCTTCCAGCACAACACCGGACAGCCCCATGATACGCTGCTGCGACAAAATAGTTTCTTCCCTTTGGGAAACTCTCAGCGCAAGCTGTCCAAACATTATTTACAGTTTCGAGTGTTGCTTTATTTATGGCTGAAATTCTCCCTGTTCAGAAGAGAGAACGACTGAGTAACTTATTAGGAATGTTCCTGGGGAACGGGGGAGAGGGGGAAGTGAGATCATTCATAACTCCAGAAACATTTACAGCTTTTATGCAAAATTTAAAACTGGAGCATTATCAAAAATAAACCCGAAACCAACCCAAACAACCTTAAGTTGGTAGGCTGCCAAGCTACAGGTGGGCTTTGTAAGGAGGGAGAGGATTCCAGCTTTCTTGTTTGGAGAAGAGAGGAAAGCATGACTTCTGGGAAGATGAAATACTTGAGCTAGATATATTTACACAATATGTGGGAAGTGTGAACAGATGCTACCTAGGAGGCCTCTCTCATGACAGCATCTCCAGAACACAAGAGGGTTTTTCGTTTGGATTTTGTTTGTGTGGTGGGGTGGTTTTTTTGCAAGAAATAAAAATAATTTTTAAAAAGTGTTTTGCAATAGGAAATACTGGTTTCTAAGGCCCTCCGAATGCATCTATTAATAGTTTTTTCAGTAATTAATAGAAATAATTACTGCAGTCTTCTTACGTGTAGATTGCCAGTACAGACTGACTCGGTTTGAGTGTTGAACTTAAAACTGTTGGGTGCCGTTTGCAGTGGTGGTAAAGACAACTGCTCCCACTGACATGTCTCCTGGTTACAGATGCTCCCCACAGCTGCAAACTCAGTCCAGAGCCCGACCTTCCCAAAACGCTGGCCTGCAATTTTGGCTACAGCAGAGGTTTTCAAATCAATGGTAGGGAGATTGTTTCTTGCAAAGATACCCTAGGATAGGAAAGGCATGAGAAGGCTCGCCCAAGGCCAGACGGGCAAAGAAATCAATGGGAGAATTAGGAAGAGCAAACAGGATGCGCGCCACCAGAACTTCTTGTGTTTAGTTCATTGTAAAGCAGGGCCCACATCAGTAATGACAAAGAAACGATATCATGATTTGTTTGGTTACAGCTACAGGCATCATCATTTTGTGAAAAGTTGGCAGCTCCCAAATAGTTGACTTCCAGAGAGTTCAGTTAAATATAACCCTCTCTGCCTGAGCCAGGAATAAAATCTATTCCATTTAATGTGATTTCAGCTAAATTTGAAGAGTTAACAGCCAAAGAGCTACATATTGATTATGCCACTTCCATTCTGATGAAAAGGACTTCAAAATAGCACTCAGAATCCAGTATTTTCCTTGATTCCGTTAAGTTCTGCTACCAAAGGTTTTCTGTTTATTTTTATAATAAAGTAGCATACTCACAGGTATCCCTTCCATGTCTCAAGTTGTCCCAGACATTTATCAGCCCATACAACCATATCCCCATGCACATGCACACAAACACTCATTCCTCCACATACGCTCCCCTTTCATATCCTTCGGGTAGAAAAAAATAAAGGAGACTGAATTTGTTTCAGTGACTCAAACCAGCATGGAAATTGGGCATGCTATATTGTTTACAGGCTGTCGGCTAGAAAAGAGTTACTCAAGGCTGCTGATGGGAGCAGAGTCATTCATGCTGCTTTGTAAGAAAACAGAGAAATAAAAAAAAAGTGTGACACGCGCATACGTGAATACCATATACACGAGAGAAAATGCCTGGTTAGATAACCTCTTCTACTTCTAATGCTTCACAGTGATTTAGCTCTCTACCCTGAGGGCTTGTAGGTAGATAGGCAGGCAGTTTTAACACTCTCCCCTAGCTCATTAAAAATATCAATCAGAGGAGCTCTCTTCTGAAGCCAAGTGAGCATCATTCACATAAAGTAATCAAAAGTACTTCCCACCAAGGTCTATGTGGCATCTGTCCTTGTGCACGGCCAATGCAAACACTCGTTCGTCATAACTAACTCTTAAAATTGGAAAGGTATTTTCTTCCATCTTAATGTCACTGCAGAAAAATTAAGAGGGGGAAAAAAAAATATCCCAGGATGGTCATAAATCAGACTGTTTTACTTGCTGTAGACGTATCTTTAACTGATCTTTATCCAAAAAATAACCAGAAGTAACATGCTGTTCTTCTGGATACTCATAAGCTGACTATGGGTATCACAGTCATTCAGGTATAAGGCTGAGCTATGGAGAGGAAAAAAGAAAAAAAACCAAAAACTGAAAAAAACATGCAGCAAATTCACCACTGAGGTCCATGGCTTAACGTCTCGGCCATAGTAGCAGTTTTTGATAGGTGAAGTTTTCTTGTACTTGATATGGCTCCTTGGAGTAACAAGCAGCAAAGGTAAAAGAAAAATCAAAGAAACCTTTTAAGTTCATGAAAATAGCTAAGGGGTAAGGGCTTGTAAATATACTCCCACCCACTTCTTTCATCAGACTGTCAACCATGAGATGCCCTAAATGTTTGCTCGCTGTTTGCCCTGTCAGTGGTTTTCAGCTCCACCGAATTCAGACCGAGAACCATGCTCATAACAAAATAATATAACTATGAAAAAACAATATAGCAATGCCCATTAGGGCTGTGACAGTAACTAGACAGCTGCAGATGAGGAAGCCAATGATCCCACCTTCGTACAAAGATGAACAACCCTCTCCCTGAAGAGGGCTTGAACTCAAGAGACAGATAAAACTTTCTTTAGTTTTGATGCTGTCCTCTGCAGTGCCTGATCATCTTCCAAACGTAAAAGAAGAAAGCAAGTCTGGTAACATTCACTACCTTTTTAATCCAGTTTCAGTATCAAAAGAAATCCAAGTGCAACATAACTCTTCACAATCACCTTTGCCAGGCACACTAGGAGAGCACTATTTCACCTCCTGCAAGGAGATGCAGAATTTCTAATGCAAACTTTAGTAGCATATTCTAAATTTTTCAGATTTCCCCCTACAGAAAGATATTTGCTCCAGTAACAGTATGAAGCCCATCTGCATTTTCTGCTCGCTTGGCTATATTTTCCAGTCCTCCTGCCCATGTTTAGAGAAGAAAGCAGGATATCTGAAGGGGAGAAGCCCTGCAACATCATCATTTTTTGACTGGTTCATCAGCCCGATTGCAAGGTGCACAAGTAGAGCTGCCTAAATTGGTGGCATCCAGTTAACAAAGGAAGTCAAGATTTAGTGCCAAATTTAGTCTGCAAACAGCTAAGCATGACTAATGCTGGGCTCAAGCGTAGTTCTTCTGTCTTCATGAGCCCCACAAGCAGCCTTAACCTTTCTATACCAAAAACTGTCAGGTGAGACACCATCAACACAAACTGAGTGTGTAAATCCTGCACAGTCACACTAAAGGGAAAAATGAGCTGCAAGAAAAACAATGTATAAGGACATCATATGTTAACCATTCAAAGTAAGTATGAAACCCCAGTAATTATGTGTTTGCTGAAAAGTCTGATTTCAAGATGGACCTAATCACCAGCAAGAGCTTCACTGGGGCCAGATGTCCCAGAATTAAGCCTGCCCCCACCATCCTCTCTCTTTCTTTGCAAAGAATGAAAGTTAGGGTCTTATGTCTTGGGAATATGAAAATAAAGGCACGGCCTTCTTCCACATCCAGCTTCCTCCTCCTCCGCTCTACATGGAAAGCTTCCCTTTCCATGCTCTACCACATCTCAGGTCAGCAATCAAGAAAGTTCAATACAATTTTTCCTTTGTTACTTATTTTTTCTCTGTACCAAGCTATGGACATGGAACAGCACCTATGTGCAGTTCCCAGCTAAAATGCTTAATGCAACATCCAAAGCTATCCCAGCCAGAGTCCCAAGCAAAACTTTTGAAAAGCCAGAGGAGAAACTGTTATGAGAAAATCCCTCCTCCCTCTTTTTCACACTGAGCCAACAAAGCATGGCAGCACTACTTGTTCCAGAAAACTCCTCAATCCTGCACTTCAAGACATCAATATTTTGGTCAAATTTTCAGCTCTCTGCTGCGCATACTCAGCTCCCTATAACGCGAGACCTCAGGGGTATGGCACAAGTCAAAGCTGAGAGTACAAATAGCAGGGTAAGAGCAACAAGTTATCAATCATCAAATCCAGCTTACTCTTTAACACTTTTTTTTAAAAAATGTTCCAAAACCCACATGGCTTTTGACTTTGGTTTGGCACAAGGATAGCAGCCTAGTTTCTGGTCGCTTGAGCAATATGTTCCCAAGATCCAGGCTTGCTCCCAACATCACGTTGTCTCCGTTTCTCAGTTCACACACAACTTCAACTCAACACGCAGCTCCAGCCCTCAGCAGACAGATGCCAGAGGCTGGGGATTGATCTCAGCTTGCATCCAGCCCCTGGGTCCTCTTTGGGGAACCGCCACGAGGAAAGCTGAGTGGGTGTTAGGGAATGGCGCACCTGAGTTACCACGACCGACATCTGGCTCATAACTCTGTGCCACGCTTTTGCTCCTTACTGCTTTGATTTAAAAAGCTCCTATTTAGGGATCCTTAAAGAATTAAAAGCATGGGGGGGATGGGGAAGAATGAAACACCATTTGTAGGGTTTTAAGAACTAGCGTGTTTCCTCCATAATCGTTTTCAGCCCTCTCTCGACTTCAATGGGACCAGATTTTAAAGACAAACACAAGTTACTTTTAATTCACCGAGAAAACCCCCAAGAGAAATGATCTTTACGATACCCACTAACTCAGAAATAAAACATTGACCTGCTCTGCATGGGCAGACCAGAAGACATGAACTGCAGGAGAGGGTGCAGCAAGAAGGTGGCATAACAGCTACTGTTCAGCGAAGATGAGGCAAAGAACACTGTAAGCTATAGAGAACTGTACATAGCATCACTAAAGGGATGACAATGTTTGTCATGTGCTGTGTTATGTCTCCCCTGGTCTTTTAAGAGAAATTCTTCATTTGCTTAAACAACTGATTGTTCACTTTGTGTATTAACACACCACTCATTAGAGCTCCCACCTATGGCTATAAACCAGATTTTGTCCAACCTTGGAAACTAAGCGGACCTGGGTTTGGCTACTGCCTGGACGGAAGAATAAATTGGGACCCTGAGTACCAAAGGCAAAGACCGTTGTCAGTAAACTGATGTTTGGTCAACCATGGAAAGGGTGGGCAGAGTCTAACAGGGAGGTTTTAGCAGCTGCCAAAGACTGGACGAGAAATGGTATTGCAAACGCCATTAGGCTCCAGGTCTTTATTACAGCGGTGTCACTCAGTAAGTGACTGATGTCATCAGAGTTATGCCAGCAGCAAACCACCACAAAGAGAAAAGAGACAGGCTCGTAACCTCTGAGTTTTGTTGTGCATCTCAGAGTTTCAGACTTCGCCTCACCATGAAGCTGCCGTTTGAGGGAGGTAACACCACAGTGCGCTAATGCCGAGCACCAGCTCAACCCCAAGCATGATTTCAGAGTCCCTAAGCCAGTCTCTTTTTAAATAGATCACACACACTCTAATGCTGAGTTGCCTCCCTGTTTCAGAGCCTAAAACAAGATGCCAATTTGCTTAACGTATAAAAATTAAGCCACGCCAAAATTAATTATAAACATTCGCCTCACTTAGCTGAAATCTATTTGGCACAACAGTCAAGAGTCAGATTAAAACTCCAGCCTGTCCAGCTCATTTCTCTGACTTAAGAAGTTAATACCTTGTCATATTACAGGTGACACGCTTGCCTCATTCCACTTTGCATAACATTAACTGCTGATTTTCTTCAGTGCCTTGGTTGGGAGCAAAATGACCTACATACATGCTTGCTAATGTACAGCGCTGTGCAGAAACCAAACGCAAGCATCCTCATATAGAAAAATGTGCCAAGATGGGATAAGACTTTTCTTATTTTAATATATATACGTATGTATGAATATACAGACACATACAAACATAGACAGCAGTTTGCTGGCAGAGTGTTTTAATTTATTTTTGGCAAATACTTGGCCTGGCCTCTTACATACCAGGAACATAAGCTAAAAAATGCTCTTGGAGCTTCCCCTTAGAGAAATAAGAGGAAATTTCACTCTTGTATTCCCCTATGTTTCTCCAAATGCCATTACTTTGTAGACTTGTAAGCCTACAAAACTAGGGATCTTTGTTTTTCCTTTCTGCCTCAGTAAAGTCCCTGTCAAATAAGGATAAATCTTTTCTCCCACCTTTTGTCCATCTCGTCTACCTAGAGCTGTATGTTTTTCAGGATGGAAACAGTGTTTATAACTAATGCCAAAGTGGCTCTCACCTTCACCCTCACAAAGACATAAACACTAGCTACTTTGCTTGCATTTTGAACTATGGATACAATTTTTATAAAAATTTAGAAAGAATTAAAATATTCCACTAAAGACAATATATTGCATGATGGGTTTGGGGAAAGGAAAGGGAGATCTCATGGAGGGCTTGTCTACACTGGAAAATAACATTGTGTTAGAACATGGTGCTTGAACAGCACCATTAACAGCTGGGATCAGCTTTTCATATGGTATCATCTGGCACTGCTCCTATAATTTTTTTCCACAATACTTGCACAGATTTGCACCAGACACAGACCTCCTCCTCAGTCTATAAGGGAGCAGCTGGCTGAAATCACGAGTGCCCTCTGAGGGTACAATATTTTGGGGCAGTTCAAACAAAACTGACCCACGCATATTCCCCCCGAAAAAACATGAAATAATTTCAAAATGCTTTTCCAGACCTAAAGCTTAGCCAAGCTAAACCAACAACAGCATAAGAAGAATTCGTACTATGCCTGCAGGAGTGCTGGGTCTTCAAAAAAGGAGTGCTACAGAAAAACAATCAAGCCAACAAAGGGTTTACAGTCAGTGGCTTATTATATAGGGTATGCAGGGTGCCACCACCTAAAGAGCATTCCGTCCTGCCAAGCATTGACCTTAGGTATAGTATTTCCGGCTGTTTGCAATCCATAACCATGTGTATCCCATCCTACCTTCATCCAAACACACCTCGAGTTCAAGATACAGTGGGGGAAAACCAAGGCATAGTCACCACCTTTGCAATTCTTGTTAAATTAGACAAAATGTTGTTCTGCTGCTTTTCTGTGAGAAGCAAGATGTTGAAGACAAAAGAAAATAGCACAATGTTTCTTGGGGTTTTTTTCCCCCAGAAATTTTCCTCAAATAAATTAGATAAGGAGCTTCTATGCAAGAAGTTTTGCTGAGGAAAAAAAAAAAATATTGTCAGTATTCTTCTTTTCAAAAACATGTTTATCCACTCCTTGCAAGTGGTGCAGAGAGATCAGGACATAAGACTTCAGCCTGAGGGCCAAAAAAAAGGTCAGGGAAGGTCTGACGTGTGCTGTTCACAACCAGAGAGCTACAGGATTTCCTTCCTCCCCCGTTGAAACCCTGTCCTACCTTTCCTCATGCCTTTTGAGTCAAAACCACTTTCTCCAGGCAATGGAAAAAAATTCACCTAAAGCAAGGAAAGCCTTGCTACATGCAGAAGAACAACAACCACTGTGGATGTTCGGGTTCCTTAAGACGGGCATGTTTTCTTTTCCCTGTGGCAAAATTGTTTAAATGCATATGGAACGGTAGATTGATAGTCACAGAAAAAAATATTATTCCTTTTTCTTTCCTTGTGCTAACCTACAAGTCATAAAAAATAATAAATTCAGACTTATGTCCTGATAAACAAAACGGCAGCCGAGCACAGCATAATTTCTCCTCTTTTGCTGCTGTCTGCCTCAGCTTTCTTAATTCATGCCATATTTAATCTACGTGTAGGAAGTCCACATTTGCTTCTAATAAGAGAAGGAAAGTAATGAGAGTCAAGGAACAGTTTCCTTAGGCCAGAGACTTCAAAGGTGAGTCTGGCAGCTTGTCCCGCATTTATTGTTTGCGTCAAGCTTAAGATTTTCTAAAGAGCAACTGCCCATTTAAAATAATTATAAGCTGCAACTTAAACCCGAACGGCACATGAATGTATGATAAAACACTTACACCATCGTCCAAATTTCGGCATCAGCCCTATATCAGAGAACACGTAGCTCCAGATGCTGGATTAAAACAATAAGTACAAGCTGGAAATGAGCATATAATTCTTTCAGCTAATGCAGAAGGGTCATGCTGCTTAGTGCAAAAGCAACATTAAATGAAAGTATGGACTACATTATCTCAACATATGAGCTGCAACAACAGCTACTTCTGGTGTGCCTATAGGCTATATCTACCCTGGAGCAAGAGACAGAGTCCCCAATACAAAAGTAATTCCACTGAGGGATTATTTTTTCCCCGACTATTCTTTTAGTCAAACTTCTGAATTACGGCAGAGTTGGGAAAAACAGGGACTATATGAGGAAAAAGAAAAAAGACTCAGGAGCAAGTCTTGCTGCTCCCGAAGCCAGCGCAAAGGCTCGCCCAGGAAGGGGAAGCCCTTAAAGCAAGGACCATAGCAGCAGATGATATGCATTAGGATCCAGGTTCAATACTAAAAATCAAAATGAAAAGGTGCTACCTCCACATCGATAAGCGCAACACAAAAAACCTGCAAGGTCTACAACGTGCAAATGTTGAGGCAGGCGAAATTATTAAATAGGCAGCCAATTTATGTACTGCAGGCACCATTGCTAAACACAGAGTGTACCTTCTAATTGATACCATTTTTTAATGTGTGTGTGTGTCTGTGTGCATGTATTTATAAACACATACACACTTTACTGTTTATCATCTTTCAGCACACACTCTGAGTCAGCAGATAGAAGGCAATATGTTTGAGCGGTGTTTAAAATGACACCCTTTACAAATGAAACCATCTAAATCCGGTGTTAGAGAATTAATGAGCTTCTCATGTAAATCACGCATAATTCACAGTGGAATTTGTCCCTGTGCCAACAACCACTTGTGCTGCATAATAATGAAGGCAAGGCTTCGGAGACGCAAAGCTATCCGCAGCATATTTGTGTCCTGCCTCTGCTTTTCCCTGAGTAACCGAAACTCTATAAACCCTTTCAGAGAGCAATAATACGAGCCAGCAAATAATACAGTCTTCATTTCCCATTTCTCCTTTCCACCTCTGGCTGAGGAACATTACAACCATCACCCAAGAACACTCATTTTAAGAGCTATTAATTCTCATTTACGAGCATTTTAAGTTTGGGCACAGCCCAGTTTTGGGTTGCATACCTGAGATGAACATTAAGCCTTCGTAACACGGTTGAAGGCATTACCTATGTTTTAGGCAAAAGGAGGAGCAGTGACAGCATCAAGGAGCGGAGGGGAGCAGAGAGGACCCCCACACACCAGCCGATGGGCATGGACCCAGGGCCATATTGCAAACACATTAGTTTCATTTGACCCAAACCCCCTTTCTGTTGAGGGAGAAACCATGACAGACCTCACAAACACAGCCCTAAAAAAGCACTCTCTTTTTGCTTGTTAGTATTAGCAGTCACTAAGTCACTGCCTCATGTACCACCACCCCACTCCCCTGGGAGCCCCTCTCACCGTGATCCGCCAGGAGCACCCCAACAAGCTGTTGTAAAGCAGGACCCCCTCCAGCATCCAGCCTGGCAGCCTCCTGGCAGGAGAAGAGCGAAATTCCTCCTCCCTGTGCACAGCTGGGGCCACAGCTGGGAGACATAACGCCTCCTTCCAGGGGAACAAGGCAGGGCCGGGGGCCCGAATTCGGCACACATGGGCAGCCCAGCCAGCGAAACTTCCCTGCTCTCTCCCTGCAGCTGCGGCCCCAAAGCAAAACAACTTCTTGGTCCCTGTCCTTTCCTTTCCTTTTTGGGGGACTGTGGCCCGCATGTGCTGTGTGGGTTCAAGGGGTGCATGGAGACCCAGCAGGGCTCCCAGGATGCAGGAAGGGGAGCACAGTGCGGGGCGTGCATGGAAACACTTAATTGTCCTTCCCTCCCAAATATAAACCTGCTTCCGTATCACCTCCACAGCCTCTTCTAAATGTATTTACAAGGGCTCCCCTGTCTGTTCCTTTCCATTATTACAAAGCATTCATATTTGATGCCTGGGCAATACAAAAAGGCATTCACCTATCCTTTCCTACCACTCTGCTTAGCAGCCACACAGAAGAGCTCATTAATAACCCCCCCCCGCCAAACCCAGATGAAGGAAGCCCATATTACAAAACCTGGAGGGATCACACTGTTGCATTGTGCGAGGCTATGCAGGAGGAAGCAATAAAAACGGGAGTTTGATTTTTTAAAACAAAGGACACATTCTGCCCGGGCATGCTCACTGCTCCCAGTAGCAGCCACCATTGCTGCCGATGGAGGTAGAAGAGCAGCAGGTGGAGGAGTATCCCCTTAGCACAAGTTAGGTATCTGGGGTATCAGCAGTCCAGTCCCAGCAGCTCTAAGAGCCTTCTCTGGTGCCATATGTTTCCCCCGACTTGTGCTTTTGCTGCTGAAGGTCCCATCCACAACTGCTGGCTGGGGCATTTATTATTACTGAACACAGCAACTGGGATATGAACCGGCATCATATCTGGATTTTTCCACCTTTCTCCCTTCATTGCTAATGGCATCGCCTGCCCA
Source organism: Fulmarus glacialis (assembly GCF_000690835.1). NCBI lineage: Eukaryota > Metazoa > Chordata > Aves > Procellariiformes > Procellariidae > Fulmarus > Fulmarus glacialis. Next base: position 22,391 of record NW_009215276.1, read on the forward strand.
GTCCAATCCAGTTGTCTTTACTCTTTTGAGATTTTCCTGCCTCCTTTTCTCCTTCCAAGCCTCCTTCTCTGCCATCCTGACTAGTCAATAACTTTTATTAGTACCAGTCATTAAACATCCAGTTCTGAGACGAGACCAGGTGCCCAGTGAAGCCCAAAAAACTCAATGTACAGAGTGCAATGTATGTCCTAGGGACATTAAATGATAATGTACCCACAGCTTCAAGTGGAGCCAGGATATCACCTAAATCCCTGCTTCTCAGATTTAATTATTAAAATAAATGAGGATTTCCCATTTCACTATTGGTTTGAAAATCTGATGTTCAACAGATGTGAGAGTACATCTCTTCTGCCATTTCTCTTCTTCTGTATTTCTTTGTTTTTCTCACTGAGTTGGCCCAGCAAAACCTATGGGGCTTTTTGGTGGTGAACTCTACTCCGTGGGAGTGAAGATGGCATGATCTGTGCCTCATTTTGCAGAGCGAATTCAGCAAAAGCAGAAGCACACCTGAAATTTCACTGGTGTCGGGCTGAAGAGCATCAACGTCAAAGCTGGTGCCAAGTCCTCTCGGAAATCCTACCAGCCTGTCCCAGCTGAGTAGCCGCTGAACAAATTTCTTCCAGCCACCACCGAGATCTGGGATTTTCTTCCAATTATGTGATTTTATAAAGGCATCTCACAGGCTGGAAGCAAAATGTTCAGGCAGCCTCCCCCAGGGCGTGAAGCGAGTCCTGTACTCATCTGAAATACTCATTAAATAAAACTATAGAAATAATGGCCTCTTTGTGTGTGGGTGGTCAGGAAATAATGAGTTAAAGCTCTAAGTAGCCCTGACTTCTTGTTACCTTATCTCAGTGGTCATTAATTGGTCATTACTGGTGGAGATGGAGACCCCTAATGCTTCCCTATAATGCAGCATTGGCTGCACACCTCCACATTGTCCTACCCTTACGAGGGATTCATGGCAGACAATAGAAGTGTAATCTTGTGCCATATATTCACAGACATCTCACTATAAAATAAAACCAAAAAGGAAGCGAATCCCTGTGAAATGGCATCTCACAAACAGAGCTGGTAAAGGGGGAGCAAGCATCTCTCTCCCTCCTTCACTTTGCAGCTTTTCCTCAGGACTTGTGCGCTCTTAGTTACACGTAAGTAAAATTAATGCCTGTTCTTCTATTCCTCCTAATGAAGCTTCTCAGAGCAGCCCAGAATTACAAACAGTTACATAATGACTTAATTTTTAGAATCAATTACGAATTTTTAAGACGACTTTGCACGGCCAAAGCTCTGCACCGAGCCAGGTGTTTCGCACGCCTTCCTTGCAACTGCAAGCAAGCTTCCTTCGAGTTGCAGAAGGCAGGCAACACTTCTTCAGCTTTAAAACCCATCAAATTACAAATATTGTGACTGCATAAGAAAATTAATTACCTTGAAGGTTTGGCAAAAGTTCCACCACATTTAAATTAAATGGCGGGAAAAAACCCTAAACAAGGAAAAAAACCAGCCCACCCCACAGCAACAGTTAAGTTTGTTTAAAACAAAAAGCAATTCTTCTCCAGCTCCCCCAGATTTTGCGTAACTTTTTTGCATGTTTCCTAAGGCAGCAAGAGCAATGCAACCGCCCTTTTTTTGGTCTCTCTCGTTTGTCTTCCCTCCCCGCCCTGTACCTCTGAACCCACTGGTTGCTTTCAATCACGTTTGAAAGAAGGGTAGAAAGATAAATGGATTTTTTTCATGATTTGTGAACACTGGCAGCTGGATAGAGAAAGAGTTGCCAATCAGCCTGCTGCCTAGGGAAAGGCAGGTAAAATTCAGCTGTTAAACGCAACTTGAAAGTGGATGGGTGACTAATTAGTAGATGCAAACAAAAAAAATTAAAAGCTAATGTTTCACTCAAAAATGAAAACAACAGAGTTAAACAAAACAGGAACTATGACATGCTGCACACAAGATCTCACATTAAAATCAACTTGAGTGCCATAAGGCAACTCAGAAAACCAGACTCCCTGCAGCTTGAAATGATGCTGTTCCTGTGCTGGGGAGCCCAGCTATGCAGCCCTTCCTCCTTCCAATAATGTTTTATTAGAAAAACATTAACCGGTATGCAAGAAGCAGCCTGGGGTGCATTTTTGCACCCACTTCCCCCCCGCCAATTTTGTCTTTCCCCTCCACTCCCCAAGGACACTGCTGGCCTCCTCACTGTGGCCCTGCTATGCTCTGCTGTGGTCCTGCGTTACACGTGGTCCTAGCAGGTTATTCAAGCTCACCAAAATCCCGAGTACACCTGGAATACTAAGGCCATGCTGTACACGCACAGATTTTCCTGGCTGTGCTCACGGCTCCGTAAAAAGTTTGAGCCCTTCCTCTCCAAGGACTCACGTTTTGGTTACTGCAACATCCTCTCCTGTGGCCTTGCAGAAAATCATCTTGACACATTTGTTTTCTTTCAAAACGCTGCCATGAAGATCCTTTCCGCACCTTGTTGCTTTGACCACATCCCACTTCCATGTTTTTCTTTTGCGGTTACCTCTACTTCACATATCCAGAATAAATGCTGTGCTTTTAGCTGAAAGGTTTTTTTTCATGGCTTATCTCCAACTTGAACATCACCTCTCCTGCTACTTCTTCTCTGCCACTAACAGCAACTTTTTCCCCTGAATTTCTATATTCGAAAACCAAACAAACATGCTTTCTCTTACACTGGCATGCAGAGAAGAGCCACGCATTGATGAAAACCTCTCTCTGGTCCTTCCCTAAACCCCTCCCTTGCTGCAGTGCAGAAGATAGACCCCACATCTGTTTTTGAAGTCCCACAGAGAGAGATATGCGCTGAGCAGGGTATAAAAAACATCCCTGGCCTTGTAACTGCCACTAAAATCAACACATGCAGCTCTACTTGCAGCTATAGTGCATTTATATAGTGGATTTTTAATAGATCTGCTCTACAGTCGTACAGCACCTAGCACATGTGGTCCCGGTCTACATCTAGGGCTCCCAGATGTTACAGGAACTGGATAATATTTGGATAATAACAATAACATGCTCTGCTGTTTGTATTACAGCACCTTTGCGGTCGTCAGCCTCTTACTTCAACTTGCCCCTTGCTATCTCTACGTAGCAATTTTGGAAGAGTCCTGGAAAGCCTGATTTCCCTTAAAATCACTGAGGATCCAGGGAAAGGGCTTGGGGTGGGAGTCGGTTGGCATTCCCAGCAGCTCTCAGCCCTCTCCCCCCGCTCCAACACATTTTTACGTCCTTGCCCTCGTCCAGCTGGGTCACCTCCTGCCAGTCAGAGCCCTGCTTATTTTCAGCAGAAGGCAGGAGGAGCCCAAATTAACAGAAAACAGGTAGGTTTCTGGTTTTCATCAAAATCTGCAAGGTTCTGGCCAGCGTGGACAGGAGAAACCGCTTGACAAGGGGTTTGGAGGACAGCAAAGCAAAACCAGGGGGGTGCTTGCTGGAGTGAGCCCATGAGACCCAAGTGTGGCTTCAGCCATGGCAGCATCCCTGCATCCTCAGGGAGCAAGCATCCAGATGAGGGAAAAACTGGGGCTTACCCCATCTCCCCCAGCTGAGCTTGCTGGTGATCAGTGTGTTCAGTTTTGGAACTTAAAAACTTGTAATTCAGCAATGAGTGTGCACGCATGAGCCAGCGTCCAGACGTGTGCTGAATGAATAGAAATGTGTTGGGCTGTGTTTTTTTTAAGAAGCTTAACCTCATTAAGGCTTTTTTAATTACGTCTTCTTAGAAGGTCGCTTTAATTTCTCTATACATTTAGCAGCAGGGATGAGACGTTGGATGGCTCTATCAAATTTGGTGTCAAATTTATAGGAACGATATGAAAGCAAAAAGAAAGATTAGGTTCCATGTACTTCTGAGTTCTTTAGGCTCCTCTGAAAGTGATGTAAGGAAGAAGATTTAAAAAGATAAAAAAAAAACCCAGACAGTTAGATATTAACATTATTTTCTCCCTGCACGCTGTATATCTTGACGACCTATTTGGCATTCCAAACCTTGTGTCTGCAAGAGAATAAAGGAAGACAAAATGTTCTGCAAATGCAAATATACAACCCTACATTAAGCTGAGTATCTCCTGATATCTCCATATAAAATGAAAGCAGTGCTTAAATTCTAGTTCTGGAGTACCTGAACTCCACAGAGGAAAAGCAGTTCTTGAAAAGATCTATTATTGAGCAGTCTGCAGGATGACACATCTGCTTGTTAATATATAGGAGGCTGGGAAGGCTGTGGCTGTGAGTGATGGATTCTGAAGTATTGCCTATGTACATCAAATCAGATTGCTTTTTGTCAAAGGAAAAACAGAGGTTTCAGAAACCGAGAGTGGAAAAGAGAAGTTTTAACAACAAAAACATAACAGTAATAATTGTTAGCTTCCATTGTTTCTGCAGACAAAAGGGCAATCACTTTAATTCTTCTGCATCTTGCCAAGTCTCTTATTTCTTAACTCTAACAATTAGCACGCCAAATGAATATGAACCAGGATGCAATTACTGAAGAGCCAGGGAGGGGAGGGGGAGACAAGGGCAGAACGACTGCATGCTCAAATTATTCCACTTTAAGGAACATCTCAGTGAAACCAGCTCAAGCACACTATTAACAGAAGTAAAATGAGACCAAAAGCACCGTAGAAGAAGAGATGTGAAACCAGACTCCCCATTCCCTTTCCTATATGGGCTGTGTGTGGGAGAGAACTATTCCTACATCCCTACCGAGGATTTCATGTTTGCCACTACTGCACGCATGTCTCCTTGCTGCAATGTTGATGGGAACTGATAAAACCAAAATGTTTCTTCTTCTTTCTTCCCAGCTGACATCTATCTAAGACGTATATATATCTCATGTCACTAGCATCCTCAAATCTTAACAATTGGTTTCGACAGCTTTTCTTTTTTAAATCAGAAATTAGGTACGTGCAAATTCTACATTGTCTTGCAGCTGCGTAAGCCTCCATCCCCAAGACAAATACTGTTTTCACAGAAATAAAGAAGTTCTGTTAGCAGGTTAATATTACACCATTTTAAAAACATTTCACAGGGAAAAAAAATCTAAAATCAATTTTCAGAAATTAAGATGAAATACGTATACATAGTGGTTTTACTCTGTTTCCAATTACCTTTTCCCAGTATTAACATTTCACATACAAACTCTTACAAATGGACCCCCTTAGAATCTGAAGGGGAGGGACTGTGGCAGGACATTCACAGCATCGCAAGGCAACTGGAGCCAGAGGACAACCTGGAAGAAGAGTCCAGAGGACTGCAGGATGAATAAATTCGGGACTCTATACACACACAGGCCACCCAGTGATTTTTAACCTTTTTCAGCCTGCTGAAAATTAAAAATGTTCCAGTCGAGCTCATGTACTCTGCCGTTACTGCAAAAGGTAACCCTTATGGCCCTTATGGTCATAAAGATCACACAGGACACCCACAGAGTGATGCGGGTATGTAATTTTGCAGTTAGGTCAACTTTGCTTGCAGAGGAGGCAGAAGTTTTTTGGCAGCTGCTCTGGGTGGATGAATCTCCAGCTCGAGGTGTAACGCTAATTTTGCACTTACTGCCCTTTTCTAGTATAGCGTGTACATATACATTACCTGCATATGCATGTGCATGATTATATAAACCTTCCCAACCAAAACACTCAACTCCACATCCTTCTTTCCCTGAGGAGCAGATGAAAGAGCACATACAGATGTGCACCGCTGGAAGCTATTTGGAAACTGCAACAATAAGAGCAATTTCAAGAAACAACTGCGGAGAGAAAAACAAAACCACACGAAACCAAGGTGAAGTGGTGTGTCCACCCGACCCGCCCAGATTGATCAAATAGATTTGCTTCCAGTTAAAAATGACCTTAGATGGAGTGCTATCAGTCCATATATGTGGATACATAATACACTTTTTTTTATAGTGCAAACACATAAGGAAGAAAAAACATGAGAGCGTTCCTCCAGAAACCCTAACTGTGAACTTCCTAGCATAGCTGCAGCTAAGCCCCTGCCTTAATCATGCATGTGTTTTGCATTATTTTTTATTGACTTTTCAAACTCATAAAAGGAGAAATTAAAAGAAAATCTCAATGACTAGTCACACAACCAATCTTTCTGGGCTCATAATCCTGCAGACCTTTACAACACAGTCTTATTTTAAACACCTGGGTAATCCTGTTGAAGTCAGGGAGATTACTCGCGGACGTGAAGTCAAAGATGTGAATCGCTGGGTGTCCCTACTGACGGACAAAGCACGACTCCCACGGAGACCCTCTTGAAACGCAGAGCCATAATGGTGGATTTTTTTTCACATTTTTTCAAGGGGAAAGCTAAAATAAGAAGCGATGCAAGCATGTGACACGTCAGCTGCTCAAGTCTGTGGAAAATCAGAAATATCTCAAAGGTGACTGGGGAGCTGAGGATGGGATGAAATGTTAATGCAACCCTTGCCTGACCCACAGCCACAATGTAACTGCTAAAGCCATAGTGAATTCTAGCAAAAAATGAATATAACCTGCAGCATCTTTACGGAGACTTGGCAAAATACAGGAAGGTCACCAACTAAGTAAGCATCAGACGAAGGATTATCTTCATTTATAAGGAAGCCATTCCAGGAGGAAACCGGACCCGGCAATTGCCGTCTCTAGTGGGATCATGTCTACCTGTTTGAGCTGAAGGGAATCGACTCCATCAACAATAATTCCACTTAAGGTCAGTAAATACCAGTCTGTCCTGGAAGAAAAACATGTTCCACAGAAACCTTTTTTTTTTTCTTTTGCTGATCTCCAACTCAAGTGTGGACCACTTTCAGCCCTGATTCTTGTTTAAGTCCCACGAACCCAGGTATAATATTTCAAGCATCCAGGTTTGGGTTCTTTAATTGCAACTTTCTGCAACTTCATGATTTATTCATCTCAGGATGCACTCAAAAGTCTAGCATATCGCTGTGATCCTCACACAGCATACTGTTAGCTTTAAAATTTCATAAGCCACCATGCACTTGACAAGTTGAAAAGTTAACAAGGGTTATAAGGCAGGGAAAAAAAAAGCATGCTGAGCTCTGATCAGCTCAGCCCCCAGAACTCCAGGCTTTTCAGAAGTGCAGCACACAGCTTGCTATTAAAAAGGGAGACTCTATTACAATATTGGCTTTATGGCCCATGTTTCCCCATTCCTCAGCTGAGATAAAATACATGTCTCCTCTTTAATGAAAGCCATACTTACTTTATACATAGTGGCTGTAAACTATCAAACAGGATCTCTGTCTACCGAATAAATGAAGTCTCGCTTGCAGCTTTTTCCAAAGACCTTTGAAAAGAAAATGGCTTGTGAGGCCACTCGCTCCTACACGTGCATGTGAGCAGTTAGGAGCTACCAAAAACTGCCCTTCACCCCCGTGCAAATCAATGACCATCTCTGCGCTGAATTCAGGGTGCTCTGGGGGAAGAGAGGAGAAACCTTGCACATTTGGAAATGAGGGATCCCTGAGTCAAAAGCACTATTCAAGATGTTTTATTTAAAAGAAGCCTCTTTATAGAAAAGAAGTGCCAGAAAATTCAGCCTGGGAAGGTTTCTACAATCGAAGTTCTTAGCCTACAATCAGTACAAAAACATTACAGGCAGACACAGACAACATTAGGTAGAACAAAAATAAATACATAAATACCTTAGCAACATTACGGGCATTAAGTTGTACCTAGATTGACACAGAGACTTTTTTTTTTACATCTACTGAATTATCCCAACAGTTTTTGTGCATTCACCCTGATGCCAGGGACTTTTGCTATTCACAAAGTATCTCTTTTCCAATGAGCAGGCAGTGAAATGAGAAATACGTGGTAAATCTCTTTTCAGCCCATCAGTGATGATGCAGCTCTCGCACACATGCTTAGGCTCGGTGTCGACTACCGCACATCTGCCTTGGGGAGCGATGAAGGGGCTTTGGCCATACACATGAACTGCCATATGAAGTTTTAGAGGATGACAAAATTGCCTTTCAACTGGTTTTCAAGTTGATAAACAGCACTTTCAGAGCAGCTTACCATTTCAGTTGTCCTGTGAATGGACATCTTCAATGGGCAAGCCACAACAGTAATTCACTTTCATCCCAAACGAAACAAAAGGACCACAGCTAAACCAGAAACCGTGTGCGTATGGCACCAGAATACTTGATTACCGCTTCTGAAAATATACCTGTGTGGCATGAAAAATCTCCCAGCGGACTGTGCTGCACCATGTTTTTATTTTCCAAATGCAAATTGAATTTAAGCGGCTTTGCAAAGCCTGTTTTGTTATCAAAATGAGCGAGCAGTGTGATGCAGTCCTGCCTCTCTTTTGCCTATATTAGCAAGGACGGGCTCAAATCTGCAGAATGGGGCAGGGGGGAACACACAGGCAGGCGGTGATTTGGTTTCTGCACCAAACTCAGTGAGAAATTTCAAGCTCGCTTGGTGAACACTGAGCTTATGAGAAAGAAGAGATTATTACAAGTTGGACTGCAGCGGGCTCTCCTTGAAGAAGCGATGCTGCAAACTCAAACAGAGGCATAATTTAATAAAATGCAGTGGGATTCAGGCTAATCATAAAACTTGCCGTGATGAGAAGACATAACAAAATTGCTTCTTCTTGTCCATTATGCCTTTTTTTTTGATTAGGGAAACAAAAGCTGGGAATCAAAATGTCAGGCTTTTTCATCCCCGATGGGTTCCTATGGATACTGAAAAGGAAGAAAATGCCTTGATTCTTGTAAAGATAATTAGCATACCTTCAGAGTGAAAAATAGGTAGAGCCACTAGCAGCAGTCAGGCAGCTCACGCTTGGATGCAGAGTTCTGGAAAGACCCTTTAATAAAAAGCCGTATCTTACCACTACATTGATTTCTAAAATAAGTACATAAAAATACATTTATTTCATGCACTTGCCATGACATTTCATTACTTTCCGGAAAATGATATGCACTGGCTCTTGTTTCTTACATGCTAAAATGTATACCGTACTGCACGCTGGCTCTTGTTTCTTCCATGCTACATTTTGAAATATGGAGTAAAAACCTCCTCGGGCAGAGAGGGTAAAGGAAATGTATGACTCAATGCAAAGTTTAATAAAGCTAACTAGCATTACATGCAAAAATTTCCTTGTGCTATGCTCCCTAAACTCTTACCCTCTTTCTGTTGAGGCCATTAAAGCTGTTAAGTTGGGTTTCTTGTAATTTCTATCCCCGCGTTCTCAACCAAAAAAGAAAAGCCTGATTAAAAATCTCTGATCCTTCCTGAAACGATACTGACTTGCATCTGCCCAAGCGTTTCAGCAGCGAGCCTGCTGTCATGAATACTCTCACCATAAATCTGTCATCACCAGCTGAGTCCCTCCAAGTGGCCACTTCCATGCAGAAATAAAGCCACGTCACTGGATTACTCTTTTAATTACTCTTATTTATGAATGTCAGTGACATCCAGAAGGCCAAAAACCCAGCTTTGCTGGGTATTTCTTTAGTCATCCGCATGTGAAGTTTGCTAGAGTAAGATAGCCTGGCTCCTCCTCTTCCAAGTCAAAACGTGATTGCGTTGGTGGTGGTGGTGTTTCAGTACAAAACATGCAGTTAGATCACCCTCTAAATTGTCAATACAACTGTCTTTCACTAGGACTACCACAGCCTATATGGATAAGATGATTAATCACTTCAACTCTGCCAGCCATTATTTCTAATTAAAAACTAACCCATAAATACCTATTTTATCACTAGGTCGGTGTGGTAAATAAATTCAAGCGGTCAGTAAAACACTCATGAAGGAAATTACCTTTAAAAAATGACTTTTCATTTCCAAGCGTATCTTCCTAATTAAAATGGCTGTTTCCCATACGTATCCCAGCAGCACACTCTGCAATAATTTAAGAGTCTTTGAAAGCACAATTCTCAACAAACCCATTAAAGTAACTTCTTGCCATCATCTGTTCAATGGAAACTATAGCATTTTAACATTATACCACGCTTCTCAATGTTGACAACTTTACTGCTTCTCTATCTCCCAGCCAGGCAGTGAAGAATTAAAGCACAAACAAAAAGAAAAACACACAAAATGTGCAACTTCCTAAACAGGCAACTTTATACATGTAGATTAAATCCCCTCCCCGAGCTGATGACAGATGCGAATCTCTATGGGTAATTGTATCAGCCTTGCTTTCTAGGCACATCTCAAACCTAAGAGTTTCTTGGGGCACCTCAGGGCTTCGCTGCTAGGAAAAAAGCCTGGTTTTTTACAGTGCAAAGAAGCTGCTTCGAAGCAACCCCCCAGGGTGGGACTGCCAGGCCAAGACACTGTGTGTGGTCGGCACGAAAATGCAGATGTTAACACCCTTCTAATCATCACATCTAGCATAATCGTAACTTACTTTCTGTATACAAGGAGCCCTTAAACAAACTCCTCTGCCTTAGAAGCCCCAAAAGGACACACTCCATAGAAAGCAGAGCAAACTCCTCCATTCCTGATGGAACACGTGGCAAAGAAATGCAGCCCTGCTCCTTGGTATGGCTTCAGTGACCAGGGCAGAAAATGGGACCCCAGACCCTGAGATGTGTTTTTCACAGCTTGAGTTTCCAGAGGATGAAGCAGAAGGACAGTGCTGGGCACAGGCGATGTTTTCAGTGCAAAGGAAGGAAGGAAGAACGGCTCAACTGAGACATGAAAAAAGGCAAATGCTGCAAGCAAAGCACCAGCTGAACTACCATCTATAAATATTTGAATTATTCTATGCAACATTTCAGAACATAACAAACAGACAGCACTGGGATTTGTATTAAAATTATCCCTGTGTGTTGGTTCCTGTATATGTATATGAATCATACATACACTTCTTCAGATGCACTGCATATAAAATCATAGATCATATAAAAAGCTAAGGACCAGAGTTTCAAAAGCCCTCAGCACCCATTTAGATACTAATTGAGTGCAGAGAGACTGCTGGAGAAATCAGCTGATTTTTTTTGAGGACAGTAAGGATGGCAGAAACCACCACCACGCTCTTGAATTTTGCTGATGCACAGCCTTTTCCAAAACCAGGCCACCTTACTTAGACTCTTCAGTGTGTGCTAAATGCACTTGAGAAAACCTGAACCTAAATGGCCAATTTTACCTATGCTGACTCTGTTCAAAAGCACAACAAAGCCATAGCTTACCATCTAGGCCAACTACGGTGCACTTGAAACATTTATAATGTGCCATATGTATTACTAGTTATTTATTCTTTAGTATAAACACTTAAAAAATTAATTACACGCTCTGTCAGAGCTGTCTAATATATAGGCAATCTCAACTATAAAACATCGCTGTGCTCTTTTCTCTAACCTCCCCCACCCTTTGAAATTACCTTCAGATGTTTGTTAAGGGACATTAATGCCTCTGAAATCTAGCAACAGCAAGAGGTAAAGTGTTGCACTCAGTTCAGTGCCATGTATTTAATTCCTGCATCATTAACTAGTGGCCACTAATTTTATCCTTAAATGACAATACAATTTTATGGGACTTTTCCAGAGACCAATTCTTGTAACTCTTACCACTTTGGGAGGACAAAAAAACCCAACCAAACACCAACCCCATTCGAAGAAGTCTGTCCTGAATTGCAATTCTCCAGCTCACGTGTTTTTTTAAGGCTGTAAGTGTGCTGCTATGGGAGTTTACAGTGTGATTCTCCGTCAGCCTGGATGGACACACGGCAAGAACAGCTCTGGCAAACTCGTCTTCAGCATCACTTCCACTGAGCTGCAAAGATCTCCTTGGAGGTAACCAGCAGCTAAATGCTGGAGCATATGGACAAAGCCACACTGGACAACAAGGCATGGGAAAACTGGCTTGGATACACATTTTTTTAAGTTGAGAAAGGAAAATAGGAACCTGAATATGAGTAAAACTTAACAGATGACCTTTCTAGCGTGGGATTTGTTGAAAACGATCTCTACAACCTGGAAATTATGCAGGAGGAAATGAAGACAATGGATTTAGCGAGAGGTGTTTTCCCTATTTCATTAACTGCAGGGTGATTACCAATCAGTTGTGGAAGTTATTAAAGCAATTTGTAACTTTAGGCATCTAATGGCATTTATGCAGGAGGGAACTGGCAATCAACACCACCTAATGCAGCTTGAGGTGTTTCTGGTTTTTAATATATTATAAGCGAATTACAGCTGCGCCTCTAACAATACGCCACATCTGAATCTGGCACTTAGTTTGCGCTACTAATTTGCACATTTTAAGCTGGCTGGAACTAACAACTGAGGATGGCATAAGACCGTTTCTCACCCTCCTTGCTCCCTTTTTTTGACATATAGCCAAGAAATTCCTCAACACCCCGTTTTGCTCTAGAATAAATAAAATTACTCTTGAACATGCAGAACTCCTTTTAATGAAGTAGAGAGCTATTTACTAAAATATCTTACTCCTACTCAAGTAAGTGGGACTCCTTAATTCTCTCACTTGGAGCAAGATGTAGTAGAAACAAGACCTGCGTTGAAGCTAGATGAAGGGTTGCTGTAACAAACACGCACACTTTATTCCACAACCCAGTCAATGAGTCCACATCACCCAGATAGTCCTCTAGCTACTTTTCATCCCCTCCAGACAAACATTTCCTCCTCATTAACCTGATGAGTTACTGAAGATCATTGAAAATATGGGCACAACCAGCCAAACAGAGTCACCTTCGATGCCAACCATTTCTACCAAACCATTTCATGGTTTTAGCACACAATTTTAATGACTCCAAATACCTTACGGTATCTTCTTCAACTTCCTTGGCAAAATGTTTGCAGTGCCTTTAAACTTAACTATGCAGGGAAATGAAATGCAAAGTCACAGGCAAACATCGCCAGAACCAGAAAGTGCACTTCAACATATACCATCTTGTAGAATCGCAACTAATCAATGTATCAAACAAAATGCTTCTAGAAATCAATTACCCATTAAGAGCTTTTTTTTTTTTTAAAGTGTTGAATAATTCTGAATAAACAAATAAAATAAACACCACATAACCCTGCCCATTTAGTCCATAATTGCCGATTACGGACTCTTCCCACTTACGAGACTATGGGCCAGTATGTTTTCAGTTGGAGCCCTTTTGCTAAGAAATAACTGAAATCTCAATCGTCTGACATTTAAATATAATATTGACTTTTCAACTGCTATTTTAATGATTAAGCAGCGTGAATACAAATATGTAATGCAGAAATAAATTTATATATTTCCATCACTGAAAAAAGAAAAAAAAACAACCCACCCCATGGCACTATTTTGACTGCAGTAAGCCCATTATTGCCTTCCCTACTTTCTAAGAAAGTTTTTTTTTTCCTTCCAGGCATGACAGTAAATCTGTCTTCCTCTCTTCATTTTTACAGACTCCAGCCCATGGGCATTTGCTAAGGTATGCGTCTTAATTTCTAACACCAAGTACTGCTGCATTTCTGAAGAAGGTTTTGAGAAAGAGTCAATCGGTTCTGCATGCCTCTGCATCCTCACAGATGTGACTTAAGTATTCAAATCAAAACAAAACCATCATAAAAATGACCTTTTTTTTTAGCATCTTGCCACCAAGCAGCTTTTCCTACGAACGAGGAGATCTGCTGCCTTTTGATACCTTTGTAAAATGGCATCCAGTGTGGAGAATGGCTTCTATGATTTAAATCCTGAGATTCTCAACTCTCCCCTCTTTATATCCAGCAGGTTTAGGTGCCCAATCTAAAAGTAAGGTGCAGTTAGTGACTGCAAGATGCTGGTTAGGGTCAGGGTCCACAGGAGCATTTCTCCATGCAGGAGACTGTATCCTGGCATTTTCTAGGCTTCACGGTCTCTCCATGCCCTGGAAGCATGAGCAAGATTTTTCCCTTCAAGGGTTTTCATTCTACATTCACCAAAAAAAATACAGTTTTACTGCAGGAGGGGGAGAGGAAGGGATGGTGGGGCAGATAGTAAATTGATTTGAAAATGACTGAGAAAGGCTTTTTCTCCCTACTTAGAACTCAAGACTTACTGAAGTTTAGAATTTGAAATGTTCAGATTGGCTAAGCCCCTCTGGGACTTTGTATTACTAGTAAAAGTTATGACAACAAAAAGACATGGATTAGAAGTGGTTACAAACTCCAGTTTGTCTAGGAGATAAAATGGATGGGAAAGAAATTTCAGGAAAATTCCAATTTTAATACCATGAAACAGGTAATACTGCAAATCCACTCTGCTGTTTCGGCCTCTTTTTTTGGTTTAAACTTTAATGCACGCCTGCAACAGTGCATGAGTATATACGCGTAGGTAAAAGATACCCACAGGGTACCCACAGTCCATTGGGCGCAGAGAGGAGTTGTATTGGGATTTTAAAGAAAATTGGTGGCCGTCCCTACGCAAGGCAAAGGGACCACTGCACCACAGGAGAGAGAATAAGGGAAGCATCCTCCCAGCTGTAACTCCAATGAACCAGGACAGGACTGAAGGAAAAAAAAAAAAATCTATGTTCAGGGTTTTTCAGCTGTTGTGACATGCAGCAAGCCTGCTCTGTAACCCACCAATGCATACTGCCTCTCTCCTCCTCGCAATTGCTTCCCATCATGAAAATCACTGAACCGAGCTCACAACCTAGCATGTACAGTTCCAGTTACCTAGCAAGCCTGTCCTCTGGGAGGGAAAAAAGAAAAAAAAACAAAGCCAGGAGAGACAGGCAAAAAAATATTGTAAAAAACAAGAAATAATTAGTCCGTTTTCAAAGAGCTATGGATACAACATTTATGCATGTATTCCTGGGGAAAAAAAAATGCATAAGCTGTAAGACTTTCATTCTGGGCATTTTCTGAAGTGCCTCTTACCGTCTTATACAGCAGTGTTTTTATTTGTACATTGTGCTGATTTCTAGCCTTCCCTTCTAAAAAAGAAAAAACCCCTACCTATTCTCTGCAAGAAGGGTTAAGTGTTTAAACTTGTCACTTTTTCAGAAAAATTACAAATTGGGCTATGAAGCCAGCAAGAAATAAAAGGAGAAAAAAGAAGTCTTAAATGGATAAGCTGTTCCAGCAAGCTCTGACTGCTGTATTCCAAGTACTATCTCTTTTTTACATTACATGAGAAATCTAATTAAATGCTTCAAGAGGGAAAGGCAAAGTAGTTCTCAGGCTGACTATATTTGACCTTTTTTCCTTCAAGGTGACAAACAAACAAACAAGATGCTAATTACTGTCTCAGCTTGAATTTGCACTTGGAAAAAAAAAATCAAGTTTTGCTTAGCTAAGACTATGGGGAAAAGCTGTAAACTCACAGGAACTATATAGCTCGGCTTGACTTTGTTTTGGCTTTTGATGTCCAAAAAAGCGTTCATTCAGGACGCCTTCACCAAGCCCATAGTTTGAGCAGATCTGTGAGCACGAGCATCCAACTCCCGTCAGCGCTACTCTGACCTGTCCCGCTGGAAATCACTTCATACAAAATTCAATACGATTAGGACCCGGTATATATCGAAGAACAGCCCTGTCAAAGATCACTTTGATCAGATGGGATAAAATTGGACTTGTTTCATCACCAAAGGAAACGTAGGGGAACGGAATAATTTAGTCTGAGTTTTGGAAGAGCCCATCAGAAGACATGCCTTTTGGTTTGGTAATGTTCCCGTTATAAAGCCCGTGATAAAAACCACAGATTATGGTCACCTAAATTGCTGCTTAGACCACGCTCTCTGGTTAGAAACCTCCTCTGAGGTCGCCCCAGCCATACCTCCTGCACCTTTCCATAGGGCCATGTGGGGACCGGGACAGCGAGAACGACTGACCCCTGAGAGCCAACACCCTCTTTCAGGGGACCATGTGGGTGTTGTCAGGAGAGGTGATATCATGCCACGCAGGAGCTCTTGACCCAGGAGTTTAAGGCTGCTTTTGTGTGAAGTCAGGGCATTTTCTTTCTCACTCTGACCTTGAACTCTATCAGGGCACACATCCCCTTTAATCCTATTCAGGGAAATCCTCAGCCTGTTGAAAATGATGGCAAACCTCCCATCATCAGCTTGAGAGTGCGCCAAGATTTTACCCTTAAAGCATTTGGCAAAATTAAAACCACCACAGGAAACTCGGAAAACCGGCAGAAACTAGAAGTGCAAGTCCCAGGCTCTTCCCTTGCGTAGGTGTCCTTCAACATTTCATGTAGTCAATCTAATAGATAAATTAATCAATGAAAATGAAATAGTATTAAGCCATTGAAGCTGCTAAGATGTTTTACGCATCTAGGAAAATACAAAATCTTCCTTATTCAAATTCCTACCTCCTTACTTCTGGTTTTATAAAACCTAAGCTTTGAAGAGAGCACGTGGCTTAAGCAAAGCTCTTTTGGTGCAAAGTAGCATGAAGATTTGCTGAGGCAGGAAATTCGAAGCAAAGAAAGGGTTCTCTTAGTAGATATTGATGTCTATATGGTACAAGGCATTGGTCACTGTCATGAAATTTTTCTACTATGAGCTGCAGCATCAGAAGGAGATTTATTTAACACAAATGGTGTGGATGTATCCACCTGTTCACCTTTTGGCTGCAACTGATATGCAGCTTTTAGGAGCCACATTACGGCTTTTGAAGAAGGAAGTCCCACTGGAAAGAGCAGGGACGTCCTGCTCAGAAAACCACCTGCACGACACAGCCCACGCCTGGGCTACTTGAGTATCACCTGAAAAATGAATCAAAAACAACAGGTCAAGGCGCAGTGAGAAACATGTGAGAGGAAATGCAAACAAAAAGCCATTAAAAGAAATCAATGCCACAAACACAGGTGAAACTACCCATGCTTCTTGCAGTGCCACCAGTTGTTTGCTCGCCTTATAAAAGCTCACAGGCCATATTTTGCCCGGCAAGGCAGGGTTCAGCATCGAGTTTAAAAAAGCCAAGTCCAGGGTCAGGAAATAGCTCCTCAAAATATAATCTGTTAGATGCATCCTAGAAAGTGCTTTTAGAGCCATAAAAAAGAGTTATGTTGCAGGTTCTTTACGACATGTTGGGAAAGAGCTTTTGTTCGGTGAGACTGTATCAAATATTTCTTCTCTTCCTTGATCTATGGATGGGTACTTAAGCTACAATGAAAAACAATCCCATGCACCTTTAAATATTTTATTGTTTGAATCAAAATGGCTTTCCTATGCCTAAAATGGACAGAGGTTTATTTTTATCGTGAGATACTGCAACAAATCTTTTGGAAATCTTTTATCAGCGTTCCACTTTGCAACATCCCCGCCGTAAATTTTACCGTGAGGAATTCATTACATAATTGGATGTAGCTCTACCCAATTTATTTTCGCTTCCTGAGAATCCAAATGTAATTCATGATTCATGTATAAATTATACACAGGAGCAAGTGATCTGAGTGCAAACTGCATATTGCATTAAAGAAGACTGCGCTGCTCAACTTTGGCATGTAACATTTTCATTTTAAAATGGAGAGTAAGTATGGGAAAGATTTTGGAGCTTTCCTTGATATGTGAGAGAGGGAAACACAGGAAGCCCAGAGGGTGAAGTCTCTGTCAGTCCAAAACAATGGAAAAGAAAAATGTGTATTAGTAAACATGTAATTTATATGCAAACTTCAGTTACACCAATCCAGAAAATAAGTTAATCAAGACAACCAGCCAGCAGGAGCTGGCACTGCTCAAACAAAACCTTATACAAAATCTTCTTTTTTTCACAGAGCTGCCTACCAGTCACATTTGGGACTCAAGAAGGAGACAGATTCGAAGAGAAGGAAGTTAGGGATAGGAGAGGAGAAGAGAGGAGATAGTGACCCAAATATCCACGTTGATGGAAAACAAGAGACTGGGAAGACAGGGAAGCCCATGGAGGATGCAAAGAATGAATGCTCCATCCATCTGGAGTAGGTGAAAAATAGGTTTCAATATTTTAAGAATTTGCTCCTAAGCATCCTTTCAAGGCCTGATTCACCACTTGCTGCACTCGATTTAGCCATGTAAGTGCAGAATCACACAGTAGAAAATAACATAGTTACTGAAAGAAAGCATCAGGCTTCTTTTACCTATACCAACTTTTATCTAGCCCTCCCAGAGAAACCCACCAACAAAAATATTAATCAGTTTTTCCAGAAGAAGAAAAGACATTTTATCCTCTTAAAATCCTGACCTATTTAGGACCTTCCAGCATCCAGCACTAAAATCCACCAAGGTTTTGACAGTCAGAAAACAACTTGATGCTACCAGGTACCTCTCCCATAGCAAATAATTTCAAACATGGATGCGATGAGATTTTCATCATGTTGTCCTCTAGACTCATTTGGAGCAGAATTGAGCTTGCATAGTCATTAAAATGCCAATGACTTGCCATTAAAACGCCAAAAGTGTCACCACAACTAACAGGGGCATAACTTACTATTATTTTTTAAGTGAAACACCAATACAGAAGTGTTTTGAGAAAGCAGTTGGGGACTACTGAAATACCAAAGTTCAGTCAAGGAAAAAAAACATCCACAGCGTTATGGCCATGGGCTGACTGCAAGGTCCTCTGCTTGCTGCAAACCAAATCAGAAACGTGCTGTGATAAAGGAGAAAATAGAGATCTCTTCTCATCTTTCGGAGTATCTTTTGGAAAGCGATGACTGTTGGTAAGAGCCACTCCTTCCTACTTCATGAGTGGAAAATTATCTGGTTAAATATAAACACACACACACACATAACCCCCCCTAAGAAATATTCCAATTTCTTATTTACAAGCACTGGGCATAATTTCTAATATGAATTAGGCCTTTATAAATAAATGTAGAATTACAGAGGCTTGCTAGGAACATCAGCAAACAGCTTGACTTACAGCATTTCAAATGAACCAAATCATGGCACTCAGATTGTATTAAAGTAATTTTTCTATGGAAAATTGGTTTTGCAGTTCTCAAGCTCTGCTGTAATAAAACACCCTGTAGTATATTTGTATGTCAGCTGATTCCAGGGACTGATTTGCGCTATATGTTTGCAATTACTCGGTAAGGATATACCAATGACATAACTCTATGACTACACAGGCTAAGCTCACCTCTTCAAGAACAATGCTTCAAGTGTTTTTCTTTTCGTATTAATCCTCCACGCACTTTAAGTAATTTATGGTTACTTAAAGTTTTACAATTCTAAAAATTCTTTGTAGACTGAACTAGATGTTAATCTTCATTTAAAAAAAACGTTCTTGAACCCAACAGAGAGATAGCACCATTGATTAATAACCGAATTTTCCATCATGTCATCTTTGAAGGATAGTTAAGGAAAACTCCCTTGTGAAATGTACTTTTGAAACATTACTGATGTCTGAATTTCTTTGATTTTCCTCGCTCTCCTTTCATTGCTTCCACTCCATAAAAGCTTCTTCGCATCCTTCAGAAATTGTCTTATTAAAAAAAAATTTACATCAAGCTGCTAAGTAAGTCTGGCCCTTTGACTAAAATTACAATTAACAAGCTATGGGACTGAAATCCGTCCCTAAGGCAGATGCGTGATCCCAACAAAGTAAACTGAAATAGCTACTGTTGACCTCAACAGGGCCAGAATTTGGCCCACTGCAAACTTTACAAGAATTATTTAAGTAAGTCACTAGACACCCATCCAGAAATCAAGCATGCTATTCAAGGTTTACTCTTGCTGTATCTTTTAGATAATATGAGAACCAACATTAGCTATCATTAGATTGGGAATTATTATGGCCTCAATAGTATCATCTTATGCAAAGCAAAGCATACGATGGCCAACTATTAACAAAATATTTAGACAGCTTTGCTGGCTTGCAAAATAAGCCAAAATTAGTGCCTCACAGTATTGCATTCCACTAGGACATTATTTTAAAGGTTGCTATAAGTAGCAGCAACCCCTACAGCTGGTATGCAGGCAAGTCTTGCATTCAGTTTGGTGGAAGAACGAGGAGTTTTGGCCACTGACATATGAATTTACATTCTGGAATCTGACACTCCCTCTTGAATTACTCAACTGTTTATCCTTCTCTTTGTCATCTTCCCTAAATCCTGGTAGACACAAAGCATCTGCCAGGAGGTTATGCTGAAATCAGCAGGCAGGTCCCTTGGAGGAGCTAGCTCGGATCTACAATGGCTCCAGCTACACAACGCAACCGGTTACTTCTCCAGCTTGCTTGGTGCTCGTCAGCCAAACGACACAATGCAGTCTGATTAGAGGCTGCTTTTTAAGCGAGTGCCAAAATAAAACTTTCGCCTTCCAGAGGGACACAGATTATTTATTAGTGATTATTTCTCTCGAAAACTCTCTTTTCCAGGAAATCATCTTTTCTCTCTTCACTTCAGAAAGTTTACACACAGCTTTCCAGGATGTCACTAAAGTGCGAGCAAACTATTTACATTCCTGCCATATGTCTATCGATATCCTGCAGCTGTCTATCCAATTTACAATTAGATACCAAACTTCTGCTTGCATAACCATTTGCATGCTTCCCTAATTGCACGTTTTTAATACAGTTAAGCAGATTAATTTTTTTTATTTTTTAAATCGGGCTTTATTTTTTCTCCCCAAAAACTTATTCAGGTCTACAAATTTCTCTTATTTTAAGCACTCGATACCCTGAGACAGGTCATCAGAGGGATAGTGCTATCTCCACCTTTGGAGGTTTCTAAGATACAGCTATACAAAGCCACTGCCGTTGGTCTCACGCAGACAATAGTCCTGCCCTGACTGGGAGGCTGGACCAGTAACCCCACAGATCCCATCCCACCAGCTCTCCTATACCTCCCAGATCCTGCTATCCTGGCACAGGGACAGGAAACATCATACCCTACTTCTTTCTGAAAAAAACAGTAAGACCCAAACCACACACCAAGAAAGACAGTCTCATCCATAAGAGACTAAGTACAGTTGTATTTTCAGAGGTCTATAGATACTATAGGCATTAAAACTTCAATTCTGTGTGCATCCATATGCCCGCTTCTTAAGTTCAAGCATGCGCTTAAGTTCAAGCATGCGCTTAAGTTCAACCTGCTACATGAGCTGACCAACTAAATGCAACAGCATCAGTCCTTAAATTAGAGCCATGCATGAAGTAACGTACCCCACCGCAACAGGACCTGCACTTCCACTCCTCCACGGTATTTCTTGAGTGTACATTCAGTACTCACTTAGTCTCCAAATACCCTGAACAAAAACCTTTTATAGCTCAAAGTCAAGATGCAACTGAGCCAACACGTAAACTTCATGCGTGCATCTGTGTGCAGGCTGAAAGTCACCTGCAGCATAGGAAAACCTCTTGGGAAACTCTGTGGATGAGCACTGGACTTTTTGTGTGTATGTGTGTTATGTGTCGTGAGCGGCTGCTATAAAGGACAGGCAAGTTTTTAACTCACATGATATCCCCCAGCATCACTTTATAATTGTCGTGGAAAGGACGATGCAATCTCTGCAAGGCCTGGGAGATGAATGGCTGACGGGTATTTTTCCAGGGCTCCAGGGGGAAGTAGGGGAAAAATTAATTTCCTAAACCAAAGAAAAGACTTGGAGATTTTAATTTTTTTTTCCCTAACCTGAACTAGTATTAAAATTATAAGTAGATACCAGAAAAAAGCTAATCAAGTTTTCTGTTTTGGTGAAACAACATTCTAGAAAGAAAGTCATTTTAGGTTAATTAAAATAAGTTACATTCGATGAAAAGAAAAAGCCTCACTTTCCTCTTTTCCTATTAAAACAGAGTAAGAGTCACATCTCTAAATGAAAGTCATTTTACACTAAAAAAAATTATCAATTCTGCAAATATCTAGAAGACATTCTGACATTTTCCAAATTATTTTTGTCTTACTTCCGCTCAAAAGAAAATGCCATTAAAATTGATGAGCTTTAACAAGCAATTTTGTTTTGAAGAAATAGCCTTTTCTAAGAGAAAATTGTTTCAATGGAATTTTTTTTTCTGTTTTGATCACTAGCTAATTATTCGAAGACACTGGAGTTCTCTGATCCCGGACATATGACATGGATTATAGTGAAACCAGCTGGAGATTAAATTTCTAACTCACATATGGAGTTCATGACCCTCTTTATGAATCATCACACCGTTTGTTTAATATTTAATGCAACTCTTAGTTACTCTGAAGAAAATGTTGAACAACAGCAGCCCATAAAATTAAAATCACACAGCAAAATCACAGCTACTTGCAAATCCTCTCTCTTCTTTGGGACTTCATCACAAATCTGTCTGATCTAGGTTCATTAAGTTTATTTTTTCACTCCTGAGATGGTAAGATATGATGGAACACTAAAATTTCATATAAACATCTCTGATTACAGCTTGTGAGCCTCAAGAGATCCAGCCTTGCCTTTCATGCAAACCTAGGCATGGTGATATCTTGAGATTAAAAAGAAAATATTTCTGAGCGTGTTAATCTACTGAAGTCTTAGGAAGAGTGGGAAATTAAAACTGTGCAGCTCTAGAGTTAATTTTACTATCTTAAATGCATAGACCATGCATGCTGGAAAAGTAACTGCCTCAGTAATGATCTCTCTTTCCTTGGCTCCTTAACTTACCAACTTGAAAAATAAATTTGGAAAACTATCAGTAGGTACCTATGGATCTCAATGAACACAAACCTGCAGTCAGGAACATTTTATCTACCTATTTCGCCAAAGGTAAAAGAAATATACACTTTTTCTAAATGCATTTGCACAACTTCTAAAAATTGCCAGTGCGTTAAGTGCTATTAAATGAGTTGTGTGAGAAGTTTAAAGCTTACCCCCACCTCCTCATCCGAGCAAGGTCAGCGAAGTCAAGACAAAACCCAGCTCCCATCCTGTCAACCTGAATCTGTCCTTTGTTCAAAGACCTGTTTCCACTCAATATGAAGACACGTCTCGCCTCCAGCTTTCAGACCAAAGCACAGATTCACATCCAATCCCCGACAGACATCCAGCGAGCAAAATCTCTTTACAGCTGTGTTAGTTTCTGGCATCAAGCATCCCTCTGCCTCCCCTTTTGGTCACATCAGCGCTTCCACTCCAACTTACCCTCATAATACCAACAAATTGCATACCTCCTCGCCCCTAGATGCCTAGACTGATACAGCACTAGTCACTTCATATAAGACTCGCGTGGTTCACTGCTAATAATTTGGCATCAGTAGGCACGATCATTTAAAAGCTCCTTTTAATAATGTAATGACTGGTTGAGTAGATTCAGTGTTAAAATATTGTGGAGTTGCATCTTCGCTCAAAAGCGGTGCTCCAGGCAAGTCTCAGAGCACAGGCAGCGTTGATCGCCTCGTGCCAGATGGAGTTAGGTGTGCAGCTGGAAGAAGTCAGCGATCGTGCCAGCTTGAAATGCTGCTGCTGCTGCTCCTTAGGTGCCGCTGTCCTGCCTGTGCAGAGCCAGTGGCAGGGAATGTACGAGCACTCCTCATCCTCTCCAGCGCAGGTTAGCGCAGCCCACACTGAAGGCTGCTGACACTGTCCTTAAGACTAGATGAAAGGCTTTCTCATCGTCCTTTTTGCAGCTCCGCTGTGCTTTTTCACTCCTGCCAAAGCCAACGTCCTCATGGGCAAAATGGTTTTGCAATACGCAAAGAGCTGCAAGTGCAGAGCGGAGCACTGTGCCTCTCCAAATCTGCATGTGCCGCAAGCAGTTTATACATTTTCCAAGTGAAAAGCATGCAACTGCAGCCCTGACTTCTGCACGGCCTCTCTCTGCCTCAGCACCCAGCATCCGCGGAGCATTTCTCTGGCTGTTGAGGTTACTGTCTCTGCAAGCTTGAACCCATCTGAAGGGGTGGCTGTGGGCACAGAAACCCCAGGTCACCCATCTCCCTAAGCAGGGCAGCAGCAAGCAAGGAGATGCACTCTTCCGCTAGAAACACCAAGCACCCACTCAGTGGAAAAAACAGGCACCTAAAAGAGATTTTTCTCCCATGAAACCACTTGTTGTGCGGCCCTTTGCCGAATTATGTATGTAAGTATACACCTCCCAAGCCCAGCAACACTGTCCTTGCCATCTCTCTCAGCTTTGCAGTCTGCGTAACTATTCCAGCAGCATTTTCTTGTGCGCTCCCCAGCAGAATTAATTAATGTTTGCACAGTACTTTGAAGATGAAAGTACTAAGCGACTGCTAAATACCAGGCCAGATTCTCAGCTGGTTTAAAAACTGGCATTTCCAGCGCGGCATCTGGGCCCAGGATCACCCTGTCTCATTAGAGAAACTCTGTAGAGAATGTGAAGAAAAAAGAATTAAAAAAAAAAGAAAGAAAAAATACGTAAGAAAAAGAATATAGAAAAAGAAGAATATATAAAAATATGTAGAAAAGCAGCATTGAAGTAATAACCTTCATGCTTTTCCCAGAGCCCCTCTTTCTGCAGGTGAGGAGTACAAATCTGCAGAGCCATGACACCGTTCTCCTTCAAACCTCCTTAAAACTCACCTCTGCTGAGATGCCTACAAATCATTCGGCACTGATTAGCCAGCTGATGTACTGTGACTTCTGCACATTACACTTACCATAACCATCCTGCTCTTAACGTTGGCCCGCCCCATCTGTTTACTCAGTGTGCTGCTTCTTTCCTATCCTCTGCCTTGAGCATTTGCAGGGTTTTTTTCTTATATACACGTGCCAGACCCAGCCTAGGGATACACAGACACCAGCAAAATGTCTTTCCAGTCCTTTGCAGGCTCCATATGATATGGATGTGCAAAAGTCAGTCTCAAAGGATGAGCCTCAATAGGTTTAGATCCACTTACTGAGATATGTGTGTTCCTGTATAAAACTGTTGATCACGGAAAGCAACCCAGGAGGTTTAACTCACGCACATGTTATACGTCAAGCAGCTGTGTGCTTTTCCAAAAGGCACTGTGCTGCTGCAGTTTAAGGGCTAAACTTACTGCTTATTTTTATTCTTTTTTTAATAGCAGGAATTGCTTTTAAAATTGCAAACATGAGGTCCAAGAGAAAGTTTCATTGGCAAATCAGTCTGTCACTTGAATAAACTGCAATAGTTGTAAGGGGAGACAAAGTGACTCTTTAAATATTATAGAGACTTCTTAAAGAATGCCTTCCTCCGGGGGCTTGCAATAACACAGCTGGCACTGAGAGGAGAGGAGGCACCAGCAGACTGCACACTCTCATGCTGGGACACCACTGACTGGACGTGTGCGGGATGAAGCATTAGCGATGAGCAACATTATCTGAGGGTGAGGTATTAGAACAAGACGCCTCATCGATTGCAAAGGGACCGAAGCTGCGTGGCTTGAATGCGGCCAAATCTCTTACCACATCCACATGATCTAGGAGCCAAACTCAGGCTCACTTCACAAAAACACAGCTCCAGTTATTTCAGTAGGAAGCCATGCATGCAAAGGGTGTCGATACTCTTTCCACGGCCTCACTAGACCTTATGTTTTCAACTCCTTAACTAAATCAGTCGCATGCGCTATTCACAGAGAAACAAGAGGAGAGCCCACAAGCCTCTTCCCATATGCAACAGCAAGACTCTACTCACTCAAATGCCTAAAACAGTACTGGACTTTTAGGTATTAAAACGAAAATGTTACACCAAAAATGAGTTCCCATGCTGTGAGATTCCTGCGAGTGTTACAAATCCCAAGGACACTGCCTTTGCAACAACCTTTTTTTTTTAAAGAAGGTAAAACCGAAGAGAAAACTGGGGCTGGCAACCTCAAGTTTTTCATCTGTACTCCCTTGGTGCAGCAGTACTGCTCAAAACACGAGAGGAGAGGATGCCCCTACCCATCCAAAACCAGGGAGTCTGCCCATATACACACACTGCTGGTAGCAGAGAGTCACGGATGCAACCAAGTGGGTTAACTTTCAAGCCTTGTGCCTTGGGCAAAGCTGGATATTTCCCCATCTGGCTGCAGATCTTTCTTACCCCTCCAGTCTGTTTCATGCTCCTGCTTTCCAACTGAAGCCTCTCTCCATTGAGAAACACCCTTTCTGCCTCTTCAGCATGACTTAGGCTGATGCTCTGTACTCATAGCCTTAATCCCTAGAGAGCTGGGATGAGATTTTCAAAAGCACTTAGTGTTGACCTACCTCTGATCCAAATCAGTCTGATCATATTAGGTTAACTATATTTAAGTTTGGCCATGTATATTTTGTCATAATAATCTTACCCCAAAGGAATGCTGCTGCTTTAAAACAAGATTACTAGACCTATAACTATGTTTATGCATCTCAATAAGGAATCTGATTTTCCAGTTCCAGTTCTGTGGATTTTTTTTGGAGCACATTGAATATTTAGCACTGGCGGAACACAGGTCAATGCAATTATATCCTACATCTTAAAAGGAAACAGTCCCCTCTAAATTCAGTGCTAAAGAAGTGCTGCAGTGGAGACCTTAAGGCTCAAAACTCCAAAAACTAAAGCTTAAAATTAATAGCAATCTCAACCCAGCCAGAATGCGCTTTTTTTTTCAGCATCTGTGAACATCTCTGCACAACCAAGATCCCAATATCAATATAGGACTTCATCTTTCACCTCCTCCCTTGTTTTTTTTAAAAAACTGCCAAGCAGTGAGTGTTTCTAAATGGTACAAGAAGTGACTGTCAGCTGTCACCAGCTCTTTTCCAACACACAAACACTGGAGAACCACTTCTCAACTTAGCCCATATGGCACCTCCAGAAAGACCAGAGTAATAGTTGGTGAGTTTTGGCCAGGAAGCTCATACAGTGTAGGCCTAAATGTACCCTTACAGACCTGTTTTTTTAAAAAATCAGTATGTTGAACCTCCTTCCGCTGCATTTTCTCTTTTGATATATATATTTTTTAACTGAATCCATAATTGGTCTATCTAAATGATTGACAGCAAAGGTGAAGGAACAGCCTGTTAGTCTTGACTGCTAGGGTAATGAATAGAGAAACTGACATGTTAAATTTCTTCACCTCCAATTGGAATTATAAATTATAGACTTCTTTTACATTATCTTAATACCAAGTTCATCTTAAAAATAGAATGATTCCTTGGGGGTGTATTTATAGTGAAAAAATACATATCTAATGCCGTACTTAGCCTATCTTCATATTTTAATATAATTGGATTGATTGTTCCAATTTTGTTCTTATTTTTGGAAATTAAGAAGCAGAATCAGATCATCTTACATTTTTCAAAAGGTCCATCGTTTTGCTGTCGGCAGGACATTCTGAAATTTTCAAAAGCCGTCTGTAATTTAATGTATCCTCCTGCTCTCCCTACAGCTACTTGGCAGGTTGCATCTTCCCAGCTTGGCCAAGGGCCACTTTATCTGAGTCTCTACAAACTTTGCAGGGAGCGGAACTGAGATCTGAAGAAGTCTGTAGGAACTAAAGTTTCCACCCCATAAAAACCCCTTAATTTGGCCTTCATCCCTAAGCAAACAACTTCTGCGAAACAAATCATCAAGTTCAAATTAATCAGTTTGTGTGAGAGCAAACACAGCCCATCAATAAAAGCAAAGCAATAAACCACAGGGAAATGCCTCCAAGCCAGACACAGTGCATTTAAACTCTCCAATTTATTTTGCATGGGAGGGAGGGGAGAGAGCTCTTAAAACTTTTGTTTAAATTAGACTTAATTCAAATCATGCTGGTACGAAACCTCAAGGCCCAGCTCCTAATAGCGGTGTAACTGTCTGTGGAAGTGCAGAGGAGACGAAGATGATCTGCATTGCGGGATGCCAAGAGGAGGGGGGTGTTGGGGAAGGGCTAGATGCAGTCACCCTGGCCCCAGGTCCTCTCCTCCATCCCAAGGTAGACCCAGGCAATAAATCCTTTGATTTGCCCCAAAGTCTTGATAGCACCTGGGGTGGCTGCTAAAGTCACGGCGGAGCACAGTCAAAGGGAGATACCTCGGCCACGGTGCTTTCCGTTCCCCTGGGTTTTCTATACCTTTAATGTATACAGCCCTGTTGACAATGCTGCTGCCTGCTGACTATCCCACAGGAAAAAAAATCAGCCTCAAGCCATCTGCACAATGAACTCCCCTACAGCTCAGTTAAGTGTTGCCTACCTTCAATTACATTGGTGTGCCTCAATCTTATGAAGTATTTTCAATTTCCAGAACAGTTTCGACATGGGGAGAGAGGAAGGGACAGGGAAGAACAATACACTTCCAATAAAATTTGGCACCATTCAGGATTTCTTTCACCTCAGCAAGAAATCCTCTTAAGACACAAATAAATGTATCTTATTAAGTTAGCAGGATCTTCTCCTAATAGTGCGATTAGCTTTCATAGGAGATAGGCCCATGTACTGTCTTGAGAACAGACTCTCAGGCATACATAAGCACGTAATATCGGGCACAGTTCTCTCAAATTAAGGAAAGCATTTGTCATTTCCAGCATTGACACTGAAAAAGTGGTGTTTTAAATGCTATATCCCAAGGGACCCCCTGAGCAGACCCTCTCAAGGAACAAGCCCCTGCATCAACTCCTGCAATTCCCCTTTCATTGCGGGAAGGAGAAGCGCTGCCAGGGAGCATCACTTGCACAGGAGGAGGCAGCAAGACCGACAACACTGCACCGAGTTGTGCATTAACAAGTCACGGCTAAGACATCTGAAAGACTTTGAGACTTTACCTCTTGCACACAGGTAAGGAGCCTCTGCAGCGGTCCGCACAGAGGTCCGGAGCTCACCCCCTCGCTTTGCAGGTACAACATGCGTGGATATACCTGTGCATTGCCTACCGCTCTGCAGATTAGGCAAAAGCAGCTTTGTTTTATTTCAATTACTGTGGGCTTGGTGAATTGTAATCCTTATCCATCAATAGGATAGTCTTCATTGGTCTGTTCCCCATCATTTAACATCGCCAAACAGATTATACTGACTATTCCATTAATATCCTGTATTCAGCAAATGGGGAGGGAATTGTATTATTCTGGTACTGTTTAATGTTTGCCACACGAGGCAGATGTGTCCAGGAAATGCTTACTTGCCCAATGTCACCTGATGGATAAGTCCAGACACCCTATTCATTTGCAAGGAAGCCACAAGAAATAACTGCAAAGAAAGTAGAGCCACCGCACAGAGTAAGAAGAAAATGAGCTAATAAATGCTACCGCACCGTATCCTGGCATGCAAAGCAATGTTTTATTACACGCTTTAAAATTAATACGTGCTATTTTGTTGGTATCAACACATGCTGGAAACACCTGATCCTTCACACTCCACAAACCCTATGCAGCGACAAAATCAAACCCCACTATCAGCACTTCATCACATGCACAAAGGCCCAGAATGAAGCATCCAAGCCCCCACCTTTCATGCATAGCCAATATTAAAAGCGGCGTCAGCCGTTTTCTTCTTGTCAAGATCAGTTTTCTCATCCGGCTCCCACAAGCCATGTTTACATTTAAAAAAATGTCTTCTGCTTCACCTAAATATAACCTCTCAACCACATTACTGGTCTTAATTTAACAAAAAAACCCCCAAAGCCACACTGGCCAAAAAAAAACCCCAACTGAAAAAAAAACCCCAACCCTAATATCTGAATTGCAGCAGTTATACTTCCCGTTGGCTCCTTCTGTAACCCAAGGAGAAGCAGCATTTCCAGAGCACGACTCGCATCGCGGATGGGCAAAATCACCTTCTGAGCACGTCCACGTTTCTCAACCAACCAGGAGGACAAGGGTCTTCATATAGGTACCCTGGGAGAGATGCATCCTCACCCAGCTGGAACCCATTTGTGATTTCCCTGGTTTAGGCTTCAGGCGGGGGACAGGAGGATAGCTATAACAACACTCAGCGCTGCACGATTTCCAGCTTCTCTTCAGCCTACACCGTTTAATATCTGGAACATCTAATAATTATTATTAATTGCACCTAACTGTAAACTGTAAAATAGATGGGGGGAATGCACAAATAAACTCTGGCACATCTGCAGCTTAGCCCCTGCTTTTCAGCTGGGTTCAGCTTTACCATGCAAAGTTTGACCTATCCATGCTACAACCAAGCTTTGCAAAATCCGTCAATCTGCAAGCCTTGGCAACAAAACCAGCCCAAGAGATGTAAGCGGCAATCTAAGAAGATACTCCCCAGGAATTAGATTTTGTAAACAAACATTTCAGCTAATTGCATTCTTGTTTTCAGTGCAATGAAGGCCCCATTTAGCCAAAGCATTTGTCTACGGAGTTTAGTTTCTTCCATTTAATGAACACTGATCCTGTCTTAGCCTCGGCTGGTATATCATCACGATCAACATGAAATGCTAATGGAGAAAGATGCTTAATATCATTTCAAGTGTTTAAGTTACAACCGCAGCTATTAAAGCAAATCCATTTTACCTGTTCCTCCTCAGGCTCCCCAGTGAGACAGATTTAAAAGTTTCCGTGGGGAGACGTGATTCATAAATGGCTACACAGATCAGAGAAGAAAGCCTTTCACCGTTAATTACAGCCAGCGTTTTCCGAATAGAAGCTGGTCATTTCAGCGGCACAACACATAATTAGCGAGGCTCATTTTATTCCATTGCCTTCACAAATTAGTTCACTTTTTAAAAAGCAAGGTGGCTGCCTCCAGCAGCCAGCCAGCCAGGCTTCATGCTCCGCTTGTAGTCCACGGCAGAAAAATCCAACAGGTTCCCCAATTTTCAGTCCCCTTGCTGCTTCAATGCAGAAATCAGTGTTGCTTGCTGTGGCATCCCTAACTTGAGACTTTGCAGTGCACCCATGTAAGATGATCACCGCAGTCCCATGAATCTAGTTCTTCGCAGTGAGAAAAGCTTCCTCGTTTTCAAACCTTCCGACTGCTAAGCCGAAGTGCAGGACGTGAAACAGCCACAGCAGCGAGGAGGAGGAGGATGCTTCCTGCCCCTCATCCCTGTAGAGCAACTGCAGCGGGTCCAGCCCCAGTGGCATCCGTGGCATCCTTGCACCGTGCGCTTTGGGGACATGACGGAAATAGCAGGAGGGGATGATGCATTATAAAAGATGCTGGTCTTCACTCGCCCAGAGAGAACACTCTCAGACACCATCTGCATTTTAAAGCAGGACTGTTTCTTTCTTCCCATGGCTCGGACTGCCCCTCAACCTCTTTGAGGAGCAACTTCTCCGCGGCAGAGGCTTCCGGTGGACACGCCTGCCAAGATCCCAGTTTTGAACTAGGCATCCGAAATACCGGTTGGAGCCCCTGGCGCTCGCCAGACGGAGCACGATGCTGGCAGCTATCATTGGAAATGCTGAAGTTATCCTCGTGCAGATTTTAAAAGGCCACTGTTTATGCATGTAAATTCTGAAGGGCATTAGCGGCATCGCTGACACACACTGACAGCCAGCCCAGCTCCGGGAAGGGAATAAGCAGCAGTGACTGCCTGAATAATTTATGTGCTTTTACTCTGCCCCATGGCCCAGTTATTACATTGCTCACTCTCCTCAACTGCCTGTGGTTTCTAAATTAATTAGAAATCTTAATGTCATGGCCAGCCAGTTTAAAAAAAAAAAAAAAAAAAAAGGCAGCGAGAACAAAAGAAGAGAGTGCTTCTCGTGCCCTTGAGCCTTGGGATTTCTTACTTTGGCCTGGCCATGCAGGGAATAAAAGGGCAGTCTCAATTTCTGAAGCTTCAGACCCCGCTCACTGATGCTAAGAGCAGCACAGCATGGAATCCACTCCACCTGCAAAAAGCCCCTGTTTCATGGGGGTGAACACCCCCATCAAGGTCACCTCTCCCATAAGATGGGGCAAAGCCTTTCCTAGGGGGTGGCGTGCACGCGGAACAGCTCGCATCTCTTCAATACAATGAAATACATCTGATACATCCCTAGCCCAGCCACTGCAACTTAGTACACGCGGTACCGAATGAAAGGATGTCGCTGAAGTCTGGAGGAATTACGGAGCTTGCGGTTCTCCTGTTCTTACAGTCAATAGAGCCAAATGACTCTGTGGGATCCCTTTCATGGGCTGAAAAAAAATTGCGTGCAACCACCTGACCTCAGAGAACAGGAGAAGCTGATAAAAATGATACACTGATCAAATATAACAATGTGAGTGGCCATTTCTTTGCTACATACATACCCTTATGTACTTACAATATTGCTTATGCTTAAATTTTAAAACAATGTCTATAGCTTTTAAGAAACCCAGTGGGAATAATTCCCCTGTTTGAGCCACATTGCATTAAAGCGCAGGTAGTTTCGTTCCAAGTCCTTGGAAAGCACTTAGCCATGATGAATCTGGGGGTTTTTTTAGTTTCTTACTTGCAAAAAGAAATACTCATTTTTTTTAGTTTCTTACTTGCAAAAAGAAATACTCATTTTTTTAAAAATCTCTTAACAACTGTACCAAAAGCATAAATAAACACAAACGACTGGATTCGTTGAGATAATTTTAAATTGCACAGATAACTTAGACTAGTATTTCTCCTTCTTGTAAAAGAGCAGTGAAATACCAGTGAAACTCAACAGTGCAGCACAGTCTTTCTCTTTGCCAACACATCGCGTCTTACTGTACTCTGCAGGATACTGAGGAGGAGAAAGGTATAAACCATCTTTCCATTATTCCCCTTGGGAAATTCATGATTTTAAAGAAATCAGATTTTTCAGTCTTTCTTTTTGACATGGATAAAGTGACTTATACTCAAAGCAATGAATTGTTTGAGTCCCCAGTAAAGTTATCCTACATCTCCCGTACATGTTAAGTGCCCAAACATGGCAGTCCCAGGGCAGAGAAATGAGCTGGCGATGGTGACACAAGGCTTTACAGAGTTTTAAATGACACCGTAAATCCTAATGGAAGTATCAAACAAAACGAATCCCATTCATTAGCATATGGAAGGTAATTCAATACACTGTGAGCCCAAACTATAGGAAAGTGTGGTTCTCTAAAACTTAATGCATTTTGATCAAGTGTTTATTTGCTCCTAGAGCTTCTCCCTTTACCTGCTATCTTTCCTCTCTTGTCATAATTTTGCACTAAATTGATGCATGCAGAGTCCACCACGAAAAAATACAGAAGGATCAAAGAAAGTTGCAAATTTAAGCCCTTTCAGTGTGTTTCAACGTCCTTCCTGAGAACTGAGATGGCACTTCCATTTGTAGGGCGGGAAGATGGGCTTGAGCAAATTATAATGCTGATACATGAAGAAGGCAGCATTGGTCCACCCTATAATTTGTTCGCATTTGTCATCTTGGATTACATACTGCCTCTAAAATGCTCGTGTTAATTATCAGCAGTATGGCACTGCAGATGTAGTGAACACAAGATGTCACTCACATGCATTTTTCAAACCCAAGCAATGAAATGAAGTGTCTCATAAGAACATGCTACGTGTTCATACAGGAGCTTTCCTGACCCCTGCAACATCTCCTATCTGTATCTCTTCACATCTCTGTTTTCAAATCTCACTATGCTTGCTTTGCTATACTGAAATGTACAGACCTTCACATTTGTTGTGGTTTAAGCCGGCAGGCAGCCAAACACCACAGAGCCGCTCGCTCACTCCCCCTCCCCTCAGTGGGATGGGGGAGGGAATCGAAAAGAAAAGTAAAATTCATGGATCGAGATAAAGACGATTTAATAGAAGAGAAAAGGAAGGGAAAATAATAATAATAATCATGGTAGAATATACAAAATGAGTGATGCACGATGCAATTGCTCACCACCTGCCAACTGATGCCCAGCCAGTCCCCAAGCAGCGATCGCTGCTCCCTGGGCAACTCCCCCTAGTTTATATACTAAAGATGACGTCATATGGTATGGAATACCCTATTGGCCAGTTGGGTTAGCTGTCGTGGCTATGCTCCCTCCCAGCTTCTTGTGCACCTGGCAGAGCATGGGAAGCTGAAAACTCCTTGACTATGTAAGCACTACTTAGCAACAACTAAAACATCAGCGTGTTATCCACATTATTCTCATATTAAATCCAAAACACAGCACTACACCAGCTTAAAGGAAGAAAATTAACTCTATCCCAGCCGAAACCAGGACAACATTATGCATTTCCTTTTGCTCTCCATACTGTGGCATCTACATACATCTCTTCTCACTTTGAAGTTATTATATTAATTATTACAAAAACTAACTGAAAGGCTCAGCTCATGTAGATTCCTCTAGGTTATCCATGGTAATAATGAAGCCATGCACAGGCTTTACGGCAGACGTGGGGTCCTGATCCCTCCTCTGGGTCACCATACAGCTGGAAGGATGTACCTGCTGAAGCATAACCGCCACTTTTCAACATGGTCATGCCCTCCTTGCCCAACTTCTACATCGTTTGTCTCCAGAAACGAGCAAAGTGCAAAACCACACAAGGTCCTGCAGAGGTGCTTGCCTCTCAGCCTTGGAAAGAAGGTAGAAGAAAATACAGGAGACAGCAGCGGTATGGAGCAGCACAGCTTTCCTCACTGCTTTTCAGAGCCTCGTCTTTCAAGATGCAGCCCCCGGCAAAGTGGCTCATGAAAGTTTGATGAACAGCATTTTGTTTAACACTAGCAACTGAGCCACAGCCCTGTTGAGCTGCATTGCCCAAGCAAAATGTCACGACCCAAGAGGATCAAGAGACTCAATTGCAAGAGGCAGGCTCCCAGCAGAGGAGCTCACGACCTCTGGAGCAGGGTGCACCACTCCACAAGTTACTCGGTCACCGAAACATGAGGAGGTTGATGTAATACTGATGAACACTGAGCCTCCTTCAATACTTGCCCACCATGCTGCAAGGCTGTGCTAGGCAGTCTTGCAAATATAGGGAAGTCCACAGCCTCTTCTGTTGGCACATATAAACCCTGATTTTTTTTTCCCCCTCTTTTACCTTTTTCACTTCTACATGCACTGAAAAAATTCAGGGTGCGCTATTCCCTACCATTTTGCTTCAGCATTTTCGTGTTCTGCTGCTTTTATTCTCCTGCTCCCTTTCCATAAAGGAATATTCTCAAGAAACAACCGTGCCTGCATAACTGAAAATACACAAAACCCATATGCAGAGACAGTGCTGTAGGCTCACGTAACGTGATCAGGTTGAGCAGTTTAATATTTTAGCACAGTTAACAAATGAGGCTAGACTATATAGTCCAGTAATTACCTTTTCTTGTTCTTCAGGTGCTAAAAATCCAAACGCTATTTTTTGCAGAATACCGAATTCAGCATTTCTGGAAACAAAGAGAAAAAGAAAAAAATTTAAAAACATTTATACTTGCCTCTGAGGACTTACTATGAACTCATGAACTTTCTGCTGTACATGCAATAGAGGATACAGCAATGAACAACTGGTTTCGGTCAACAGATCTGATTTTTAAAAGCCTGTAAGCATTTTTAATCTTAATGAAGCACATCTCTGTATGGGAAGACAGTACTAGCACATAAACAACAACAGTTGGATAAAAAATCAGTAGAAGCTATCACTGCCAATTATAAAAAAAACCTTAGAGATACAAGTAGTTATCAAATACACGTGCAGGTAC
This sequence comes from Fulmarus glacialis, assembly GCF_000690835.1. Taxonomy (NCBI): domain Eukaryota; kingdom Metazoa; phylum Chordata; class Aves; order Procellariiformes; family Procellariidae; genus Fulmarus; species Fulmarus glacialis. Next base: position 57,765 of record NW_009215276.1, read on the forward strand.
GTGAGTATCTCTTCACCAAAACAGATTCCAGTGTGATCTGGATAAACTATTGTTATATAGGATTTACCAGAGATTTTTAGAGGTGGCTGCACCAGAATAATAAAGAAATAATCCAGTTTGAAAAGAATGTAAAATAAATTATGGTTGTAAGGATGTTAATTCCTGTTCCTCAGTAGTTACATCTTAAATTTCCTCCACCCCCTTACAACTTCAGTATTTTCTTCTAACTATAGTGTTAGATGCTAAATGTAACATTAATTGACAAAAGCATGAAATGCATGGATCCAGGTTAGCCTCCTGGAAGTGTTGGTTTTATTAGGATTAATTACACATGAAAAATTGCTCCTCACAGTTGGGATTGCTACAGAGGAAACTTCGGTGGGAATCAGTTTTGTCAGAGTAAAGCTGGATGGCACAGGACCCCAGGACCCCATCCCGCCCCAATTAAACAATTAGAAAATAAAATAAAAAACCCACGCAAGGGAAATAGCAATGAGTCCTCCTGCCTGAATTTTGCTTCTAACATTAACTACAAGCCCAGCTCATTTTCCGCAACCTGTAGGGGAGAACACAGGTCATTTCATTTGGAAGAAGTGTATTAAAATGAAAAACTATAAAGCCTGATTAAAATAGGATTCAGTGTTAAACTGGGGCCAGTTGCTCCATTTGCAGCGGTGGGTCCCTAAGCCTTTCCCAACAGGGACTGCAGCACAGCTTTCTCCCTGCTGCTGTGGTCCCACAGCCTGGACCATCCTATACCTTAAAAACTTTGCAGACCAGAAAAGTGGTCCTAGGGCTCCATTTTCACAGCGCAGCTGATCCAGAATGGTCCTACTTCAAACTTTGATTCCAAAAAAGGAAAGTTTCCCCCCAGCTCTGTGCACTCCTCAGCAGGTACTCCCCTGAGAGTATGAAAAGAAGGAGGCTGAGGCATTGGTCCCCAATGCGTAATTCATCTTATTTATGTACTAAAGGAGCAATCGCTTGCATTCAGTAACCTTGGAAGTCAGACAAGTAAATTAAAACTTAAAACAAGGCTTGAGAGTCCAGCATGCATGCTGCTTTTTGAGTGATTTCTCTGTAATAGGCAAGTGTGGATGCTCTGGAAGAAAAAGAGACCTATTCCAGGTCACCTGTCAGCAAAATTGCCTCTGTAAGCAATAAACAGGTCTTGGACCATCTAAGAAATTTACAGGCAAACTCAGGGTAAGACCAGCTATTATTTCTCACTGTACACATGAAAAAGTCTCCAGATGTTAGCTGTTTTCAGCCTTGGATTTTGATCAAATATATACAGTTTCAGCAGGAAAAAAAACACTTTTACAAGTGCAGCGCAGACGAGGCAACACCTCATGAGGGCATCATCCATATACTTTATTTCTAGGAAAAATGCCATTTGTTTAGACTACTCCTCTTGTGTTTTATAGCAAAACCTCCACCTGGTTCCAAGAAGCTTTTGGAGAATAACTCTGATTTGATGGCAGCAGTATAGAGCTGAGAAATGGTGGTTTGCCTAGTCTGAAGAAGTTAATGTTTGTTACCCCATTACTTTGCAACGGCTTTTTAAATGAAATTAAAACAAGAGCTTTGTTTCGTTTATGATACCCCAGATTTCACTTCTGCTTGGAGCATAAAGGGCTAGAGATAGCACAACACACTGTGGTTTATGGCTCTTCTGTGTCATTTTAGGATTCAGCACATGCTCTCCTCCCAGCTCACCTTTATTTTATCATAACGTGAGTGTACTGACTGGTAAATCTTTCTTGCCTTCCCTCCCCAATGTATAACCTTGGGTTGGCCTCTGCCATATGCTATTTCTATGCAGATTTCAAATGTAGTTGGGGGAATTCTTGTTCTTATTAAAATAAGAAGGGAACAATACAGGGATTCCTGCACAGCAAAGATCTTGCTAGAGAGTCAGTGCTCACTGACTGGGTGCACTTCAGGAACTACAGGGATTTGGCGTTAGCCCTAAAAGATAGAATAAACACACTAAAGAAAGAGACATTGCTTTACCTCTGACTCCTGTTAATACTCACAGAAGTACAGTGCCTGTCCCATATGCAAGGGAAGCTCATTTTTATCTTCTTTTACTGCTTTCCACACCGCTCAACTAACCTGCTCCCCTCTAAAACCTACAGCATTTCTTCTCAGAAAGCATTTGTCGTTTCTTACCCAGTTCTTCCCCAGTTGTACTCTGCCAGGACAATTTGGCAAGTGGTTTCATTTAAGATGCTAATGGAGAGGAGAAATCACCTTGCTCCATCCCATGTTACCCTGGAGCTCTACCTGCAGGGATTACTGCTAAATGGATAACGTAGATACTTCAACACAGCCCGCTCTTACTAACCTGACTGCTGGCGTTCCTACAGCTAAATATTTCTAAATCCTCTGCTATGGTGAGTAATGCATCCACCCAAATAGGACAAGGGCATAGTGCTCTGCATCACTAGACGCCAGAAGAAGGGCAATTAATCTGCAAACCAGCATGCTGCTGCACCTCCATGCCAAAACAGAAGCTGCTATTAGGGAGAGTAACGATAAACACTTTCTGTTCGGCAACAGCAAAGGCTGGGAGGAGAATCCATCAAGATGGGATGGCTCACCCTCGAACAGCTGTCTTCACTGCAAAAAGCCAAGCAATCCAACTTCAGACGTTAATGCTCACGGCAGAGGGACACACAAAAAACCACACAAAGGTTTAGGCAACCAGCAGGAGGCTTGAGAAAAAGCCTAGTTTGCTAAAACATACCAAGCACCTCATTTCTGGCTCTGTTCAAGTAAAAGAGTGAGCACCCAGCATCATGGTTTTGGAGATGAAAATCCATATGGAGCAGCACAGCATCGCTCCTGGGAGTTAGCATGCCTGCATCAGTGCTGTGAAATCAAATCAGCAACTTTCACCTACGGTGACTTAATTAACATGCACCCTACAGATCTCTCCAAATCCCACACATTGCCATCCTCCATTACCAAGCTCTTTTGATGAAAGTGATTAAAGCTAACAATTATAATTTGTGTTAGAGATGCCCCTAGAGGCTTCGGCTAGGCTCAGACTTCATTGTTCACAGAACACAATGCAAAGAAATCTCTCTCCTGAAGAGCTCATCCTCCAAGAAGACAAGGCAATCAAGGAATAGCAGAAAGAAAGGCACGGAGACAAAAAATAGTTGCTCAAGGTCAAACAGCAGGCCACCAACAGAGCTAGAACAAAACCCACCTCCTCTGTGGAGCACTCATGAGGCCGTGCTGACTCTCCAATACTAAGCTGATCAACCGATAACTTTATTTATTAAGTGTCAGGAACAGATGAAGTAGTTCATAGTGTTACTTGCTGTTCTGTGTTTGATCATGTATTTTTGTGGTGACTCTCCTAGCAAAGCTAACCATGACAGTGAAAGAGTTACCTTCCCTTCACCTTCCAAAGAAATGCTTCCCATACTTTTCTGTGCACATTACTGACAAATCGATCCCCCTCAATTTTTTTATTCTTCCATCAATGCTTTCAACAAAGAATGATTGCTCAAGTGCCCTTCTCCACCTTGCACTTCCAATTTTTTAAGGAATGGTCAATCTCGATATGCGTAATTATAATTGCAAATGGATCGTTTTATCTCGTACTCTTCTATTTTAATGGGATTATGTATGGTCAAATCTCTACGGTAACATTTAAAGTCAAAACCTCCTACGTCATTCATATGTGTTTTAGATATTTAAAAATATTAATATGCAACTAGTGATATTACAAAAGGTTAGATTTCTAACTACTCGGCCCAGTTATGACACCATAAATCTGATATAGTTTTCACTGATTACTAGAAAAATCTTTCCAAGGCAGTGTAACTGGAATTTAATAAAACTTCCTGCCATACAATTCATCATCAAGAGAGTGCTTCTGTTGTACTTTGTACAGGGAAAGAACAAAGCACGAGTGTGCGAAGTGACTGAAGCTTTTAGTCTTTGCAAACAACTTCAGTGCATAAAATATTAAAAGCAATGCTAAACTAATCTCTGGCAAGAATTGCAGGCAATTCACTGCAACTCATATTACGAATGCCTTTGGTTTACCATTTAAAAAACATTAGAGTCTACCATTATGGTTGTGTATCACAGTGCTGTACATTAACCTCTGTAATTTTCCAACATGGTATATTGCAGTAACACAAATTAGGCTATCTGGCAAAAAAGCTTAAAAAGACGCAATATTTAAAGCGAGCAGACAGGAAAGCTCCTCGTTCCTTCCTGCCAAAGACAGCAGGAGAAAGTCCAGTCCTCTTTTCCTCAAAGTAAATGGTGAAATCCCATTAATTTCCCCTGGAACCGACAGATCTGCAGCATTTGGGAAAGGATTCAGTCTAAATACGTCGCAGACATAACAGATGAATGATTTGGGAGAGAGGGGTCGCCTGCTCTCATTTTAACACTTCTGTGTAACAGGAACAGAGCAGGTCATTTCTGTAAGATTGAAAATGCTTTGTGGGCTTTCAGTAGGATTTTCCCTTCAGCATTTTCTGCCTTCTGTCTCCATTTTCTTCTTGTTCATATGCCTAATGGCTTTCAAATCTGTTATTTGAGTGTACAAGAAGCTTAAAGCCTACCCATGATATTTACTGTTGTAGGGCTCACATGGATCAAATTTTGTCCTCCTGTAATTAATAGGAAAACATTTACATTTCATATATTCTGGAACAATCATATCCTTTCCACTGAGGAAACAAACTGCAAAGTAAATTTTCACCTGCATGTTATATGGAAGTTTTCATAGCAAGACATCTATTTTAGGTACAGAAAAACAATCATAATAAAATGCTCCTCATGTTTGCAAATGACTCTAATTTCCAAGATGAAATTTGTCTGCTCATAAATACATCTAGCAACTAAACCAGAAAGATTAATTTGGTTTCGTAACAGTTTTGGAAGATTTTTTTTCCTCGGTGGGATGAGAAAGAGACTTTAAAAAAAGTTGCAAAAAAAGGAAAAAAAAAGAAGAAAATGAGAACATAGCCCAACACTAGGACAGCAACACTCACCTAAGGTGTGTTGGAGTCATGCTTCTGCTCTGCATCATGCAGAACATGCACTTACACCTCGCCGCTTCCCCTGCGAGGCCGCTGGGATGCTGCTCTCCTTCCCATATAACTACCTGGCTCCCTTCCCTCATTTTCCACTCCTAACATATCAAACAGAACCTCCGAAACTCCATCCAAACCCATACGCTTCTGTGAAATATATTGAGTTTGAGGAGAATAAGGTCAGCTTCATTTTGTCTCAACCAGCTCTAGCTCCCAGCTGTCGGGACCAACGACTGCTGGGGTTAAACGAGACTTTTTGTGCCTGTCTTTAGAGCAGAAAGCAGCCATTATTTCAAACTGGCATCCCAGGGATTTTTTTCCAAGCAATATACTGGTCCCAAGTGGTTTTAGAAGCAAGCAACCAAGCAGCTCCATGAAGCCCAGGCCCTAGTATTGAAAGACCCAGAGGGTCGCTGCAACAGCAAGGCATTTAATGCAAGAAAAGAAAGGAGCCTGGAGTCCATCCAAATCTAATCCTGGCTATACATGCCACAGCTGGATTTCTTCAAGTAGGGGCTATTACCCCAGCACACTGCTGACCAAAGTCTTCTGTTTCGTATAAATTCCCTGCAAAGGCTTCAGGAGATAAAACTGATTAATCCTAATTAAAATGAAAATCAAGGAAATGACACAGTCTGTTGAAGCTACTTGATGAATCAAAAGCCTCCCTCATTTCTATGTTAATTGTCTTTTTAAAAATGTGCAGTACTCTCATACACACAGAATAGTGTTTTCATATTTTTCTTCACTTAGAACATCATGGTCCAGATGTTGGAAAGCACCCGGAGAGCCCTTCTGCATTATCGGGCCCCTGCAGAAGTGCCTAAATGGATGCCGAGTCCTTTCTCAGACTTCTCACGGCTTTAATAAAAAATCACAGCCTGCAGCAATGCGACAGCCCAGACACTGCAGCTAGGGAAGGACCAGCACCAGGCAGGACACGGCACCTCCCGAGCATGCTGAAAGGTGTGCAAGATGCCCCATTAGCACCGGGCAGGGAATATGCGATGAGTGAAATTCAACCAACATAAACCCACCCAAATCCCTGGTCTCAGTTTGCATGATTCTGATAACGCTTCGAACAAATATCGTTGCTCGAGTTTTTATGAAAAGGCTACTTGCACATAACACTGTATCACAGTAAGGACATTTGGGAAACCAATCAACCTGCAAAGACATTCCTGAAGTGCAGAATTGCAGAACAGACCCTTTCAAGGACAGTTCAACTTAGGATGTGAGTGATTTAAAGAGGAATGAACCAGTACTAACTGCTAACACCAGCTAATTAAGAGGTGAGATGCATTTGGCAGAGGAGGGTCTCTTGCTCTATGGATACATACGTAACACATTAAAGAGATCCACATTCAATTTGTATCCAGTCAAAATCGTATGTCGCCTGAAGTTGGGGGGGCAAAGCTAACCTAAGATAAGTGGTAAAGACACACTGGACGAAATCCAGAATCTGCTGCGTTACTTGCTTAGACACCTTTTATTATGGTTACATTTTATTATACAGTAGTAAAAAATTACAAGGCAACATCCTGTGTTATTTCCCACTGGGATAAATGATACAGATGTACTATTAAATCTCAAAACCAGTCTGCCAGGCTACATTCCATTTGTGTCTTTATAATGTGTCAATAGGCTGACATTTATGCCTTCTGATAGTAAAGATATTTATGTTATAGACATTTAAATGTGCCATAAAATGCATAGCACTACACAACCCTAGAACTCTTCCAATCTTTACCAAAACAACACACACAAAGCAAAAATCACACCAGACACCAAGCATCCAAACTTAGGACATACTGGTTCCATTTTTTCCCTGCTAAGTCAATGTTATGACGGTGTTTTAAAATATCCTTATAAAAAAGGGTTAATGCAACCTTTCTCCTGTGCATACATTCAACCCATAGTTAGTTTTATTTTCGGTTTATAGATTTTTGTCCTTTCCCAAAATGGTCTTCTTTAAAATCTAAATCACTGGCTTCATGATGTGTTGGTGATGGGACATACCCAACCCTCAAGCTGAACCACAGGCCACCGGGCAGCCCTATCCTGACACTTATAACGAAAAATAGGAGCCACAAGGCACCTACCCGAGCTCTGTATCGCTCTTGACCACAGCTGAAGAGGCACTTGTGAAGGTCCACCACAGCTTGCAGCCCAAGGGCATCCTGAACCATGGAAATACACTGGCAAAGGGATGGTCCTACGGGGGCCTCAGTGAACCTCGTGGAGACCAGATAGGGATGGTCACTGTGGGTCACAGACTATATGTGAATTATGACGTGATCTCAGCACAGTCACTGCTGCCGAGGGTTTGGGGGGCACCAAGGTCAATAATACTAAGTTAAAATGAGCTTTCTCTGCTTAGCGCCCACCACTTCCTTTGAAAAGGCCAGGCTTGCAAGAAATCAAGAAAAAACACTCACAGATCTGCTATTAAATGGCCTGCCTGTGGGAAATGTCAAGATAAACACATGGAGACTAGCATACAATAATTATCTTAGCCCCATCAATGGTCTCCCCTTAACGCCATCCCCCAAATTTTGTTAATGTGAAATGAGGTGAATGGGTCTTAGAAACGCAGGTGAGAGAATCAGATTGAGTGACACAGAAACTCATCTTTGGTGCTAGGTGGTCACAATTAAAAAGTCCATCCGTAGCCTGAGTACCGGGGCTGCCTGGGCCAGAAGTAGACTGAGGTGACTGGAAGTGGTGGATGGGGATGCATAAGCAGCAAAGTATAATGGTTTTGGTCTAAAACCAAAGAAGCCCCGAGGCTGTTGTCGAGGCACTTCTGGCATATATCAAGTTCCTTAATGATATAAAAGATAAGCTGGCAAAAGCAAAGGAGGAGTTCAGAAGTATGCAGCCTGGGAGGGCATGCTGGAAGGAGGGCTACATGCTCCAGTTACTATCCCCCAAGCAACTGGCATGCGAGGTTAAGGAAAAGTTGCAAACATGCCAACTCAATAGCTTTCTGCAGGGATCACGTCTCAAAATGATTATGGTTGAAATAACGGCCACTGATACATCAGGGACTTGTTTTTTAAAAGTCCTTACAAGAAAATTACCATAGAAAACAAGTTTGGGGTATTTTTCCTCCAAGAACAACGTCAGAGCTTAATGCATTAGAAATGCAACTGCACTGAATACTGCACTAGGATTGCCCATGGTCAAGCTGCAATTAGGAAAATGCCAGGCTGAGCCATTTTGTTACAGTGCTTACAAATCAAAGTGAGACAGAAAGTGGCTGCTTCTCCACTCTGACAAGTTTTTAATTGCATCTAGAAATTACCTTCTACTTTAAATTTCATTCCGAGATTGCATCTAATAGAGGCTGCTGAAGATGAGTTTGTCACACTTCTAAATAATTATTATTAATGTGACACTAAATCCTTCACTGGAGTTTACGCCACCTAAAGCATCTTTCAAAAAATGTCCTAATCATTAAAGTTAGCATCCAATGTGACTGAAATGCAAAATCATCTTGACCTTTTAATTCCAAGTGGCTCACCAGTCACAGTTCCTCCTTCATAAGGAGGCCCATCGCCTTTTCTGTTTTGGTGACATTAGTAAACATCTTTCGAAGTGCAGAGGAATACTTTCCCACATCAAAGCACGATTAACACACATGAGCAACCTTAGATTATATTAATATCCAACACAAGATTAAAGGTTATTAACAGGCTGCATTGTCTCAAGGCAACACGGTCCAACCTACAAGTCCCAGGATGATCAGATTTTCATGAGCATCTTCCATGACCTTTAAATGAGCTTCTACGAGCTCATTTTATGAGCTTTGCAACCTGTCAAGGAAAATACTGCATGCAGTCCCAACACACTGAAGGATCACCAACATTGCAGCACCAGCAAAGCATGGGCTTTGGAAATCCCGCGCCGCCAGGATCTGAAGCCACCAGGGAAGCAGGGGGTCTCTACGCAGATATCCTCAAGATTTCAACTATCCAACGATCTGCTATCCAAATTCAGGGAGAAGCCCTCTAGCTAATGATGAAGATTTAAAAAAAAAGGGGGGGGGGAGGAGGGAAAGCCTCCTGCTCCCCCTAAAGCAGAAAATAAAACTTTCCCAAAAGGAGAGGCTCCAAGGAAACTGCACAGTCATGCCCTGCCAAAATTTTCTTTTGGTTTTCTAAGGCGCAAAGCATCCCACAAGTTTTAAAGATCTGTAAATGCAGCTAATCTGGACACTAAAGGATTTCTGTAAATGTAAAAAAAGAAATGAAACATAGCATGAAGAAACCCATGACAGGAAAAATCTTACCAGTGTCTCCTCATATAGTTAGTATGCAATGCTAGTGTTCAATACCTTTTTCCTGAGATGTGAAATATATATAAAGACAGGCATATAAAGACATCTCTGGCTATTTTGGAACTGACTTCAACCATCTTTGGTTTATTACCCCAGATAGCATGATGTCATCAGAAGCCTTTTAATGTCTTTTAAGACCTTTTCCAGTTATTCTTAAATTATTAGGTGTGAATATGTGCATGCGTGTGGTATTTCTTTATTTCTGCAACCATGTGATAAACTGCAGTGCCACAAGATAAATTGCATTCAGTTTACACATTTGACCTCCTCACTTGAACTCTGCCTGCTAATCCATTTCAGCTGGGACTATTTCTAATATGCCATACTTCCGAACAGCTTTCAAACAGCTGTAGGGGCTTTTTTTGTGTGTGTTTTCAAATGGATTTCACATTAAAAACATTTTCTTCTTTGCACCAGAAAGTGGAACAGATTACAAACAGAAAGACCCTGGCTCCTTGGCAGCTCCGGGATCGAGTGTCAGAAACATCCCGAGCCAAAAAGAAGCAAGAGCTGCTCTAGGTGTGCAGCAAACTTTTCTGATGCGGGGCACTTGCACCTTTAATGGTGTCCCTAACAACAACTGTCACACACCTGCAATCCCATTAAAATCCTCAGGAGCTATCCTCCTCCATCACTCTGCAAGAGTTTTAATGAAGGTTTAGACGCTGAAGCCTGGCCTTCATGCACATCACCCCATCTCATGCAGGTGAAGCATCACCCCACCTTACAGAGAGGTCTTCTCATGGGCACACAATTAAAACAGGTGCTGCGCCGCTACTTGCTCAACTCCAGCCAAGCAATTTGTGTAATCCTCCCTTTTCAGGAAAACTTCCGGAATTAAGAACAAATGCCTCAACTTGTGCGTTGCCATATAAAAAGGGTAACCGAGAATCAAATCAATTCTGGTTTTCTCTTCGGAACAGATAAATGTATTTTAATTGTCGTTGCTGTTTGTTTGCCAGAGGTAGCACATAACCAGCTCTCACTAACACACGTTTCCTCTGTGTGTTTGAAAAGGTCACTGCTTTTCAACAGCTTAATTTTTTTTTTACTTTTTAAATTTCCTTGCTTGGTTTCACCCTCAATTTTTTAAAAGGTAAACGATAAAGTTTTGTTTGCAGTTAGCCAGCATAAACAAATCATCTCTCAACTACTCACCACAATTTTTCACAGAAAGGACAAGAATAAGTGTTTTAATAACTTGCTTAAATATCCGTGACAGAAGAGTCCTTCTTTTGCAAAGCTGCTGCTTGCATTTGACACACCTGACCAAATAGCAAAAACGCCACTTTCTTGGCTTTTTCTTGTACCTCAGGCAAGATGGATGCTCTTGGTAGCACTTCTCTTTCATTCAGTTGATGGGTACATTTACTAAGCATTGCAAAGCATCCAACTGCACAGTTTAAGCATGTGCTTAACTCTACATATGCTCTAAAATACCAGGATTTGCTGGCGCAGGCTGCCACGCCAGCCTTAATACAGGGCTTAAACCTTAGCATTACTGCTGCAGAAGGAAAAGGAGCCAGCCCCCTTCTCAGCTTCAAATAACTGAGGAGTCTCAGCAGCATCTGTAAAACTAATGTGGATGAAAATTAAGGATGTGGTGAAGGGCCTTGCCAGACCAGGGTCTTGCTGGATTTTCCAAAAGAAGTTCGATGGCATCAGATATATAAACACGACTGGCTTAAGCAATTAGACCTGCATTTGTTATAAACTCTGCAATCAAATATTCATTTCATTTTGCAATGTCATCAGTAGTCTGACACAAGCAAAAGGAAATTAAAAATGCAGGCGAGTATTCCAGGTAAGCATATACGTTTTAAAGGAGCCAAATTACTTATTTAAATTATAGAGACATACTGAATGGGATGGCTGTGAGAAAAACTTACTGCAGGAACTGGCAGAGACACTGGTTTTGGGTAAATCAGAGGTTTTGTGTGGTGCTCCTTGATAACAAATACATCAACCCACAGGGTGACATTTCTGTACCCACTCTAAGCCCACATTACAGATCCTTTCAACTTCTAGAAAACTGCACTCATTTGGAGCCAATAGTTGAACCTGACTACCTTCTAGGCATGTTGGTTTTGGCTGATATGTTTTTCTCAAGTCACATAAATTATTAATCCCTTCTGAACTAAAAAAAAAAAAAGCCTTATGAAAAAGTGCACTTTTTGCAGGTGCTCCTTTAAGGAAGTTTTGCACAAGGAGGTCTCAATGGATACCACAGTTTTATTCACAGTTGGCTTGGTTTTAGCTATAAGAGAGGAATCATCGACTCTTAAAATGATAAGCACTGCTCTGGCTTTCCTTAACATGGAAAAGGAGATTTTACTAATGGTTTGACCTGAAAAAAAGAAGGCAGACCTCTAGTAATTAGAACAAAAAAAATGCTTTAAATTTCCCTTCTTTTTGCATGAACCATTACAGAGGTCATTTGGCCAAAAAGCAGCAGCTGCTGAACATCACAGAGAAAACTGTCTATTCCCATTCCTG
>NW_009215276.1:69705-114881 GCF_000690835.1 Fulmarus glacialis
ATAAGGAGAAGTATAAACAGAGAAACAGTGTTCAAAACATTTTACCAGAGCAAGAATATTGGTTGAAAAAACATCAAATGAATGACAAAGGGAAATTATAATTGTTTAAACAGTATGAAAAAAAAACAGTGCTAGCCATTTAGCAGACTATTGAGAGGCAGTATGTTTTCATCCAGTATTAGATTTATCAGTAAAACCCCCGGACAGAAAAATGTAAAAACGTTTGGTAGACTTAGGATTGGGGGATACCACTCTCTTGATTGACTGGAATTGGTGGTGAGACATTAATGACCTAAATGAAAGAAGGATGGACAACCCAACGCAGCTCCCGGATTCCAACCGCAGCTCCACGCCAGACAGCTTGGGGGGACCGTGACAGCTGAAGTGAGAACCACCCTGAAAGGCAGTCTGTACACATACCTGACCAGCATCATGAGTCATGTTCAACATCCTCAAATTGTAATTTATTTGCCAGCTGGGATCTCCTAGAACACTTATCAAAGACGTTCACACCTATTCCCACGACTGGAAAAAGTGACTCGAGTAAGCTTCACGTTAGGGCAATAAAAATGAGAGCGACCGGTCTGAATTGGGATACCAGCAATTCCTGATGGCTCATGTATATTTATCATGTTCATTTTGAATCACTGTAAGAGGTCCCGCTGCCCTTGGCGCTAAGCAAACCCTGAGCAGTGGGTGGTCCCAGATGAGAAACGTGAGAAGCTGCTTGCGCAAGCCCATCTCAACCCCTTGCTCAGCGCCAGCAACACAAGGACTTCTTTGTAACTCCTATCTTCACAACCTCTAGATTGTATTTCTATTATTCACGTGGCACCAGCAGGGAGAGCGTGGCAAGAAATTTCGGCTTGATGTGATAAACAAAATGTAGTATATAAACAGAGTTGCCAGGAAGGTGCGTTTTTGCTGAGCAGTATCAGAGAAATAAATTATAAAGAAATGTAACTGCTGCCTATTAAGAGACAGATTTATATGATAGCTCAAGCTTTCATAGTTTATGAAACAACGTCTAATAAAATGGCACAGTTGTGATTTAGTATGGTGTTTAAATTCATCGTTACATATATTTTGTATTTCAGACTGGTCTTTGCTACCAAGTCACATATTGGCTTTGCCTGATATACACATCCTTTTTTGCATATGTAATGAGCTTATCAGCTTCCAGTAGAAAAGGCAATTTTAGAGCTATCTTCTCCTAAGGTTTGCACTTAAATACGCCAGATGACTCATTCACTGTACTAATATACACAGTGAATTCAACAAGGTGAAAAATGTTAAAGGCTGAGATTGTGTGCAGCACAGTAGGAGGATGAAGAGCACAAAGAAATTAAATTGAGAGGGACTGTCTTACTGCAAGGCTTACTGTGAGTGGGGAAAAAAAACAACAAATGTCCTTATATATTTTTATCATTTGCTAGGACCATATAGGTCCTTGCATGTCAGACCTTGATCAGGCTGGCAGCATCCTCACTGCTGTAAATACAGGCCTGGGCTGCTAGAAGATAAACCCCCCAGAAACACAGGCTGAGGTTCCCAAAATCAGTCCTAAAGTCAACTGCCTTCAGTCACCTGGATAAAGCGGCCTCATCCTCTGGTGTGCCGAGGCTCCCAAACCAGCTTTCGACATCCATGGGAGCCGCTGGGGGCTTAGCATGTCTGAGATTCGGGAGGCTGTGTTTGAAAGCCTAACTTTGGGCAGCGTTGCCCTGAATCCTCCCATTTCCAGGCTGGAAGGGACTGATGGCTCAGCTGCTCTGGGTTTCTGTGTAACATCGGCCAGAGGATTTCAGCTCGCTGCTCCGACCATACCGAGTGCAGTCATTGCTGGTCCAGTCTGTGCCCTGCTCTAGAAAGTGGGAAACTAGAGGTAACTCCTGTCACAAACATTACCTTTCTTGGTCTCATCATACAGATATGTCTACTGTATCCACAAAAGGAAAGGAATCTGCAGGATTTGGTGTTGCAGCCACACCACAGAACTGGATATTAAGACAGCCAGCTGAATACTGCAAGATTTCTTTCTTAATGGAATCCCTTCCCCATATTTTTCATAAATATTTAAATGAACAAAACCAGAAAACCACCATAAAAACTGTTTGTCCAGTTGTAACGTTTTGAAAATGAAGTCCAAACCAAATTTCTGTTGGATTTAATTCATGCTGAAGTTCAAGTGAACATTTAGACAGCATTTATCATCTTCAGAGCACTGTGCAAATGCAAGCTAATCCATGATTTGTGGTCCTGCTCAGCACATCTGCAGTCCCCTAATTCCAGAGTAACTACATGCTTCAGCCTGACTTGAGACCTGCACCCCGGTGAGCCGAGAGCCACCCACCACCTGAGCACTGGCAAGCTGCAAGTGTTTCAGATCAACGACAGCTCTGGACACTATGCAGTAAGATCCTGCTTTGGCTCATCTCTATGTTTCACAGCAGTTTCCAAGTCAGAGCCAATTCGCAGCCAAGATTTAGTTAACACAGCTCATAAAATACTATTCCATCCAGCTAAATAGCAAAAAAAATAAAAAGGAAGAAAAAAAAAGAAAAAAAAAGGCAAATAAATAAAAGTGTTTTACAGATAAGATCTCCTGGACCATTTTTGCAGCTCCTCTTTTTTTCCCAAATAACAGAGGACTTATTATGCTTATCCTCAAAGATGCTTACAAGTCAGCTCTCTCTTTTAGTCACAGCACTTCAGAGAGTAAATAATCTTAATCGTCTTGCACGTTGCTGACTACATCAACAGGAATACAGCAAGGGATATGGCACAGAAAGGAGCTGGTGCATCTCTCATCATCAGGGGTGAATTAAACTCAGTGACTACATTATAAGGAAAGAGGATCTAGTATCGCTATGACATGGGAAACATAGTTTCTGACGTCTGGGCAAATATTTGCCTTTCCTATCTATGTAGCATATAAACCTATGCCCAACTCGGCACCCAATCCAGTTGCTTAAGATGGGAGACTGGATCACAAAATGAACCACTACTGACCCTAGAAAAGTCGTACGTATTTGCATGAACTTTGTCAAACCAAAGGACACACCTGCCTTTTTGAAAGCAGTAATGCTGCTGGTGTTTCCTGTGGGACTTGAATTAGGGACTGGAGGGGAGGGCAGGTGAGGCACAGGCCCACGTTTCTAGAAAAAGAGCAAAAGAAAAAATAATAAAACGGTGAGAGAAACCATTTGATAGCCTTGTACTGCAATCAGAGTCATACAGCTCTAAAGTTGTCTTTGGGATATTTGTTAAGCAGAATACTTCGGCAGTGAGAAAGTCTGAAAGTGCTGCAAGGCCTCCAGGTCTTTGAGGGCAATCAAGAGATTTGGCATTTTTAACAGGAGGCAGGAAACCTTCTGAGCAACGCCCTGTGCTCATCAAAGTTGTCGCGGCAGGATTTCACATGCCTTCTGCAAACATCAACCCTCAGCGAGGAGTACGAGCACAGACAGCTTTCCAGGAATTCCAAATGTCAAACAGGCAATCATGAGGCGCGAGGGACAGCGCTGCTGGTTGCGCTCAGCGCTCCTCCTGCAGCTACGTTCCTTCTGGCTAACATAGTGGTTTCCCCTTCTTACTTTCTTGGGAATAGAAGGTGAAGGCAGGCTACTTGGCTGAACACTCAAAAGGAAAAACAAAATTCTCAAAATTGATTTGCAGGTATCATACAGCAACACTCCTTTTTCTCCCATTTCCTCTCCTGACCTGCACCATACCTTGCACATTCTCACCTGCCAAGGTTGCTCAGGATCCTCTGAAGTCAAGAGCAGAGGTCCTCACTCATTTCCATGGGAGCAAAGTCTAAGATGGGAGTCTGTATTGATCAGTCAGCACTTTTCCTGCTATCAAAACTAAAGAAAACCCAGAAACTGTGTACACTCAAGCAATGGGAAGAAAAATGCCATCTCTCACATCTACAAGAAATGAAGAATAACACTTTGCTTCATAAGGACATAATGGTAGGATGCCTGCAAGGTGAGGCACAAGCATAGGCAACAAACAAATCGACACCACAGGAGATCTCCAAACCAGCCAAAGTTTTCTTCCACTAAAGCTTAAAAACAAAACACCCACCTGCAAATTAAACTGATAAATCAGAGAGGACAATAATGTTCTTTTGCACTGGTAGCCTCCTCTCTGCCAGAGGGGAGGCTGGCAGAGAAGGGACACTTGGTAGTGGGCGCAAGGGCCAGAACAGATCACCTTCCAGTGGGAACCATGAGCCCTCCACAGATACCAAGACTGGAGAAGAGAGGGCATTTCGCTTCTAAAGGGTTTGCTCTTGGTTAGTATTTCTCAGGCTGAGGCACCCGCTTGCTTGCTCTTGGTCCACAAGCTGCTCCTGGCTTGGCTTTAGCTCCTCGCTTCTCATTGCCACACCACAGAGGCAGGACTAAGAGTGTGTTGACCATTTCCCCAACACTGCAACTTCCTAGGATGTTGCACCGCACCACCTTGAAAAGAAGCAGCTGGCACCCAGCACAAATTAATGGCAAGCGAGGCGTCCGTAACAGGCACATACCCGCAGTGGCCAGGGATTGCTGGCCCCACTCCGGCACTTTCAATACAAGGACGGCTAGCTTCAGTTTATCATCTACTTCCCTTGCTTAAGGGCAAAAATATGTTACGCTGCATGATGAGGCCAAGGGGGAGGCTTTGATAGCTACATTATGCCTAAGCCTGGAAATGAGACAACACGGGGAACACGTATTTAAGAGGAAGGACTGAGCGCTTTAGGAGCGTTCTTCCCCTTTCTGCCTCGTCCACAATGAAAAAAATCTGCCTCCATAAATACCAGTAAGGCAGAAAAGAGAGAAAGCAATGGGACCCCGAACCAGAGGCTTGCTTCCAAAGTCCACACAAACTTTTTATTCCTTTTAGCAATTTTGTTTCCCAGGGAGGAAGAACTTACTGGCACGGGGAGGCAGCGGGCGTTGCGCTCCTCTGCGGGGAAATCACACCCGCATAACTCCTCTGCTCTACTGGGAGACAGCAACACATCCCCAGCGAGCTGTGTGGAGCCAGTTTGCATCTGGAACAAAACACGCCTCCCCCAGCAAGAGAGTCACCACAGCAGGGCGAGCAGGCACTGCTCGGCCAGGCTTTCCTTCCTCTGCTGTGGCTGTAAGTCAGCCAGAGGCAGCTTAAGGCTTTGCAGAAACCAAGAACCCCAAGTACCAGTTAAATTTTTTACGCAGGTAAGTAAGAGTAAAGTGCCTAGAGGTGATGCTTGTCCACTGAAGTTGTGGAGCCAAGGTGCAGGGCTGCTCCATTTATCCCAGCCAGGGAGTCCCTGCAGAAGGTTGGATGCTATTTTTGAATCCTGCAGGCAGCACCTCCTGAAGGCTGACGGCCGAATTCCTGAGGCAGGGAGCCTCACGAGGGACTCCGCTGCAGGAAAATGAACTCGGCTGTGCAAGGAAAAAGCATATTCAGCAGAATACAGCAGGGCTGGGAGGTGCGCAGAGCCCAGCAGGCAGAGCTGGCAGCACCCAGCGAGATGACGGCAGGCGAGCACTGGGAGGCACTGGGCACTCAGCAACACTTCAGTGGAGACCTACCAGTTTCTCTGCTCCAGCCCCTGGGAAAGGGAATTAATTCATGTCTCTGGCTTTCCCAAACTGGACGCTCCAGTAAGAAGGATGCTGGCTATTTCTCATGCTGCCAGATGCCTTTCCTCCTTCCTTTCCAGTCTCTCTGCATCGCTCCCTTCTGCTCAATGCACACATTTCCAAGAGCTTTCTGTGAAGACCTGAGCTGTCTTGAGGCAGAAGGCATCGAGAGCATTCATGCCTTTCCCAGTCACCAACAGCATCTTTTCTGGTTTAGGCCCCCCCCATTGAACAGGAATGAATCTGAGAAGCTGAAGTGGGAGTTGAACTTCCAGAAAGATAAAAATTGTCAGAAAGTGAGAACCCAGGATCTCCACGTCAAAAGTTTAGTGCATGTAAAACCACAACTGAAGCCAGGGGAGTCCTGCTTTGAATAAACAAGAGCACAACATGCACTCACTATGCAGGCAAGTCTGATCCCAAACCTGCAGCCGGCAGGCAGAGTTCTCCAACCTTGACTTCCCCATCTGCAGAGTCACCCAAGTAAATGGATAGATAGACAGACGGACAGATATTTTGCAATGGTAAGGAGAAAATAAATTCATCGCTGCTTCTGGAGCACAGCGATACATCTGCGACAAACAGCACAAACCAGTCAAAATGATGTTAATAACTGTATCTTCAGCATTTCAGTACTTTGCAGAGAATAAATTATGAGGCCAACAGCTGAGGGAATATAAAATACTGTGAAGCTGCTCACTGAACATCCGTTGTCCCTCCTTAGACCAGTGGGACAGGGTTCAGGAGGTGAGGCTACACAGCAATACAGAAGTATTAAGGGACAGGGTTGAGATGCCCAAAGCCCACTGATTTCAGCATTTCTTAAACTTCTTGAGCAGTTGGCTTTCAGGAAGAGTTTCAGAAAGCATTTACCCTCAGCTACCGAGCAGGTTAACCTTGCTGAGAGGGAATGGTTTCAGGGGAGGGGAGAACTGGTGCCTCCTTTCCACAGGCAGGTGTTTGGTACAGATGGGAATCCCCCTTTAGTCCTCTCTTTGCATGTTACAGCAAGACACAGGGTTGCATTTAACCCCTTATGCTATTTGGAAATATTGCAAACAAAAGTTGGAGTGTGGTACTGATGTACAACCCAAAACACTAATGTCTTCAAAGCAATACCTTCCACAGAGGCGAAAGGAGGCTACAGGTGGCCCCATCCCATGAAATGCAGAATGCAAACATGAAACCTCCCTCCTTTTCCCTAGGTCGGGACCTGCCCAAAACCAGGCCCTGGGTGCCCGCTCCTGCACCACCACGAGCACTAGCAGGGGCGTACGCTGTGCCCCAAAGTGAGCCTGCGAAACACAGCCGCCGGCAAAGCTGCGCCTTTACAAAGCTCACTTTACAAAGCTCAAACACTGCTGCAAAGGTGTCTGCTCATTTCTTGCTCTCTTGTAAATGCGCCAAGGAGGGTGCAGTGAATGTTAGCTACATGATATCATTGCAAGCTAAGGACCTTGCTGTAAATAGTTTACTTAAATTTCCTAGTGGATATATATATATAAACACACACATGCACACACATATATCTATCTGCATATACATATATATATATATACACAGAATACTTGGCATGCAATGTGCTTAGCACTAGGATACATAATGCTTGCTTAAAAGGAGGCATCGTTGACTTGATAGGTACCATCCTACAAAATTAAATCAGAGGAAGTTTCAGATATTCTACTGCCAAGTCTGCAACTTGACCCTGAGATTTTCATACCCCTGACAAAATGGCTTGGTTTGGGGGGTTTTTGTTTGCTTGGGGGGAAAAAAGGGAGAGGCAAAAAACAAAGCCAGAAACAGCAAATCTTTGAAGCACAGAGGGGAAATGCAAAGTTAGCAATGTAAAAACAGATACACTTTCAACCCTTCCAGTCCATATGAAGCTGCTATTCATAACAACAGCTGGTTAGGGAAACAAAAAAATAATTAGGCAATCAGGTCATTTTCAGGATAAAGGGTGGCCCTTTGACTACACACAAATCCTCTTTCCACCCCAGTCATTTCACCTGTCTTTGAAGGCTGCAGAAAGCTCACTAAAGAGAAACACAGCATTTCACCATTCACTCCAAATTATGCTTGTTTGCTGGATTATTTTCAAGGGCTGCAATAAAGGCATAGACTGCCTAAAGGTTTACACTGGATTTCTTTGCCATCTTGCCGCTTTTAAGACCAGAACAAAATGAAGGGGGCGGGGGGGAGGGGCTTCTTTTTTTTGTTTGGTACAACTCTACTCTGACAATCTGAAAGCATGTTGTATTGCCTCAGGCAAGGATACACTCTAGTAGGTTAGGAGAAATAAACTGCACAGTAACATCTTACAACCATCTAAGATCAGTTTTCTTATTCAGATCTTAATAAAAAGAAGATACAGTAAAAACTGAGATCAGCACAATGATGCTGTTCCGCTACAGCAGAAGATCCCAGACAACTTTCCACCAAGGGCTCTCTACCTAAAATTTCCAATAGACCTGGAAGAGGTCCAGCTATCTCACCTCCTTGCCCAAGGAGAAGGGAATCTGCTTTCTGTAGAAGTGCCAATTGCCACAACCAATAGGGCTCCAGTGACTCTCAGGAATGTATCATTTTAAAAGTTATTAGAGATTAATTAAACAGAGCTTCATCATCTGATGGAATAGCTAAAATATACATTCGCTTTACCGTAAGTTGGCAATAAAAGGGATGTACATGTGAAATAAGCGGCACCTTGATAAAGGAGCTTTCTCGATGCAGCTGGTGGGATGCATTGCCACCTGGCAGCACTTTGGACGGCACTCGGGTATTCGAAGGAGCAGCAGCATCACTGAATATGGTAAGCTGCATATTACACAATGCTTGACCACACGTAGGTTCTCCGTGCTCCAGGAATAACAAGCCAGCCACGGTGAAGAATAGCAGCAAAGATGCAACAAGAATGCTGGCTTTTTGGTGTGGAGCTACATCCAGTGCCTTTGCCTGTCTCAGCACACAATTTGCAAACTGAACATGCACACAGCATCCCGGCTGTTTTTCCTGCACTTACAAAACCACCTCTGCTCCTGTCCTTTGAAGGCTACAATTGCTTCCTGCAGCCAAAAAATGAAGTGACATTAGGATCAGAAAAGTTGAGCCTCCAAAATTCTGACCTATGGATATCAGAGTAAGATTCAAAACAGAAAAATCATTGCTGAAGGATAATTTGACCTGAATAGCCAAACATTTTCTCATATGTTTATAAACCTTCCAAGAAGTGGGGGAGAGGCGGGGGAGAGGGAGGAAGGGGAAGAAGAAGAAAGAAAGCATGAAGTGGAACCATTTTAAAAATGAGATTTTTCATTACTGGAATTATCTTGATCACTAATGACAAAGATATTATTGATTCCAGGAGAAGACGGAACAGGAATATCTACTTTAAAAAAAAAAAAAAAAAAAAAGATTAAGGAAGGTGTGTGCTAAAGCTGTGTATGAGCCATAAAGACTTTGAATTAAGTAAGCTCACAGGATCTTATGGTTATGCTTATCCTTTACAAGCCTACAACAGGGATTTTCAAACTATTTCTGAGAGGTTAAAGAAAAATTAGTTGTGATTCAAAATAGGGAGTTGGGGGGGACACCAGATTTGCTTGGTGTTTGGAAAACATCATGTGTTTACAACCCTGCTCTCCACCCCCGACAAGCACACGTTTTAGCAACGAACAGTTGGAGAAAGAGAAGTTGCCAGTGAAAGTCATGCAGACGTGCAGAAGGCATCTTATTTTTTCTTTTTTCTTCTGTGTTAATTTGGAAAAGAAAAGCTTCATCTTTTAGACCCTGGGATTAAATAGGAGGATCCGAGCTCCTCATTATCAGAAAAGCTGCTACCCAAGGAAACCATGAAAGATCAAAGATAAAATTTTTGGCTGTCTCTTGGAAGGGGACCATGATCCTGATTCCCCCTGTCCTGAGTGAAAGGTCCCTGATGCCCTAGGCAACACCCGGCCATGCCGTGCTCCTGCCTCACCATCAAGGTCATGAAGGGAAGAGCTGAAAAAACTGCCAAAGAGTCAAGGGGGCGGCACGCTGCCTCCACAATATGCGGCAGCGCCTTTGGCCACTGAGAACATATACATCCTTTTTACTGCCAACTTACAATAAAGCAAATGTGTATTTTAGCTATTCCATCAGATGATGAAGCTCTGTTTAATTAATCTCTAATAACTTTTAAAATGATACATTCCTGAGAGTCACTGGAGCCCCGTTGGTTGTGGCAATTGGCACTTCTACAGACAGCAATTCTGAGAACCAGATGAATTTGCTTTAAAAAGAATCATTTAAGAGCTACTCAGTCTAATACATTCTATAACCATTCCCCAGCAAGTCTAATTACAGATTTTCAAGCAAGCATTTTAAGGTTTTGTTCCAGTATATCCGTTCAAGCCAGGAAGCAACTAAGTTTGCAGAAGCTTCAACAATAATTCCTGATGGTGGAATAACACCTTAAACTTCTCAAGGGCATGCCGGGTTATTCTTCTTTCAGGTTTTTTGCTACTCCATTGAATTTTTAATACGGCTTCAGCAAATATGAGTTTACAGACTGGGATTGTTCCCAAATCAGCGTACCTGCAACTGGTAATGAAATAAAAATGCAAAATGCTCATCAGTTGCATAAGCTACGTATCACCCATCAATCGTTGCACAGACTAACAGTCATGGGAGACCATTTCAAAGCCAATATGGTAGCTTTATAGGCAGAAAAAAGGTCAGGATGGCAATGGTGATAAAGTGGGAGGAAAGCAGCGTGCAAGATATCATTCATTATTTTACTACTACCATAATACCCAAAAATCCCAGTGGAGTCCTAAGCTCCCGCCTGCTAAGTACTACACACACGTATAGTAAAACCCCTTCTGCCCTCAACAATATATATTCAATACGTCTGAGGACAAAGACCGTGAAAGAGGCAGTAGCGCTGTCCCTGCGGTGCAGATGGGCAACCGGGGCAGGAGGAGGTTACGCACCTTGTGCAAGGTCAGATGAAAAATCAATGGCAAGCAAGCATAGGTCACCTGAATTGCAGTCTGGAGCCCACCGCAAGGCCAGCCCTCCCCTCTCTGATGTCTGGGCCAGTGCTGCTAAATGCTGTGGTTAGATACTTCATGCATCCTCCTGGAACGCTGCTCTCTGCTATCGCGAGTTGGTAATTCGGCAAGAAAAAGGAAAGCATCCCTCCGAATGCCCTGCAAAAAAACGAGTGTTTTGGAGCTGTACTCTGAGCCTCTCTCAGGATTTTAAGACCCAACTGATATATGAGGTAATCAGACAGATACCAAGCGTGGAGAATATATGTCCCTTAAGGGATGCGAAACCTTCTGATAACCTCCTTCATCAATACCTCTCCAGTTACAAAACTCCATTCAGCACTCAGGACCCACTCACTTTTAGCAAAATTGCATAAAAGAAGGAAGGGTCCTGTTTGCAGAGAAAACTGTGGCACAAGCCATTAAAACCAGTGACCCACAACAGAAGGAGAAAGAAAATGTTGCGGTGCTCACTGGAGAAGCTCATCCTGGCTCTGCAGGATGGCTCTCTAGAGGAGGAGCAGAATTAAGCCCAGCAGCGTTACCCCTGGCCCCTAAATGCAAGACCACGCTACGTTCTCTATTCCCATCAACTTCTCAACTATTACTACTCCATTCCCCTCTGGAATAGTGGAAGATGGTGAGTCCTTACATCTTATGGATTTGAAAATCGACACAAAATCAGTTAAGTTGAAGCCTTACCTGCTCCAAACATGCTTTGCTGTAAATGGTAAGATTTGAGCGGCACCTCTGTAGCAGTTCCCTGCGCTAACTGTAGATCGATTGGGTGTTTTATTTACTTTGGTGAAAGGATTTTTCAGAACTACACGTCCTTTGTTTCGTAGGATCATCATAGCAAACAGAATACATCTCATCATTTTGCTTTTCTGTCAATCAAAGCTATTTATCACAGAGGCTAGGAGTTGACCCATTAATAGGATAAGGAATCCTAATCTATCAAGAATATATGCCAACATCTAATCATTAGATCCTCTGTAAGCCTATACATTATTTACTTTTGACATAACACATCGTACAGCTCGCTCTTTTACTCAAAACCACTTTAGACTCACATTGCTCTTGAACGGATGAAGATGGCTACAGAAGGAAAAGTGTTTAACACCAGAAGAAGCAGAGAGCCTGTATCAGCTCCTCAGACGAGATAAATCAACACAGCCACTGACCTGATTTCAGTGGCGCTAAGCTAATTTGCATCAGCTGAGCACGGGGCCCATCATCAATAGATTCGGAAATGAGCAAGCAGATGCAAAAAACTCATTTGGCATTGAAAGAATGATAGTAAAAGGCTATTCTTAGTGAGGGTTTGATTTTTATGGCTCCACCAATGAGTACCTGGCTTCCGCACAGGGTCTGTGGGTCAAGTTGTTGTGGATACGATGGCACAGGGCTCTTCCAGAGCATGGTTACCAGTATGGAAAGGGTTTGTCACATATATGATTTTCACGTGCATCCCAAGGGACCAAGCTGGGTGGAAGGGAGAAGGACAGAAAGGGGTTAAAGCAATGATGTACTCCTCTCTCTTCACTCAGGTTACCCATTCTCCACCCCAACACCCATCCTGCAGAGTTTCAGCCCAGAAAGGAGCTTGGTCATCCAGACTTGTTTGTTTTCGTAGTTCTGGAAAAGAGAAGATAATCCAGACTCAAGTAAGAAGATAACTTCCATATTTAAACAGCTACACATATTTTTAGCCTATTTCAGGAGCACAGGGAAGATAATAAGGAACTCCACCTTCCAGGCTTACCATGCTAAGAGGATAAAAAGAGAACTCTTTTTAATGCTTGTGCCTAGATAGTAGAGCATTACGGCTTGGATTCACAAAGGGATTTAGGACTCTAAGTCCCACTGAAATCAGGAAATGAATGAGACTTAGGCTCCTAAGGGCCTTTGTGAGTCCCAGTCTAAGTGCCTTCTCCTTTTGAAGCCAATGGGAACAATGCCATGGCATTAAGCAAGGGCAGAGCCTGCCCATGAAGCTTTAACTCTATTAAAAGACTAGAGGTTATCTGGTGACAAACAGGCACAACACCCTTGGTGAAGAGACTTTGGCCTGAATGCCTTTAAAGCTTCCACCGCGCTCCATCAAACGGAGCTGAAGCAAAGTCTATACCCGTCGATGAGAGCTTTGCAGTGAATTAAGATTTCAATCCATGTCCTCGAGTCAGAGGCAAAAGAGTTGCTGCTGGGGAGAGAAACTGTGCCATTAGCAAGCCTGGACCATGCACCGTTACCGCATAAAGCTCTTCGGGTAGGCAGGCAACAGTGCATGGCAGTGTAGTTTCACCAATGAGCCTTACTTTGGTTTTCTGTGATTAAAGCTGGACATCCCCTGATCCACACTAACTTTAAAAGTGTTCTGTGAAGTAAATACAGTTATGATACTTGCACTTCATTTCTTATCGCTATTTTAAATGCACTTTAATAAAGATCAGTGGCATGTGCTCCTGTAGGAGGAAACAGGGTTTCTCAATATAGGTGGTATCAGCGTAACTGAAATTTCCACACCGGTAAGGCAAGAAAAAAATCTGCCCCACTTTCTGTAGTCCTGTACAAAGGTTAAGAGAAAAAAGGCATTACCTAAGCAAGTGTCAAGTGCTTAAATATTAACTGCTAATAAGCCCTTCATTGTGCTGGTGTAATATGTCCCTTTTGCTTATACAGCTCCAGAAAGCTTCATAATGTAAGATGAGGGTATCCCAACCTGTGACCTAATGGAAACCACATCTGCACGGTGAACCCCTCTCTAACCAGGCACTCGAAGGCGTCAGCTCCTCTTCCTTGTACCCGCAGATCAAGAACCTGTGTACTGAAGCTGATACACAAACTGGTAAGTGCTCAGCCCTGTCTGCTGCACTTTTCTGTTTTACCTTGACCGCAGCACGTAGTCGAGAGGACCGTGAGGCTGTTTTACATGATGTAGCATTTTTGACAAATGGTCTTTCCTTAAAAAGCAGCCCCGAAATCTTCCAGTGCGTGCTGCAGACAATTTGACATGGAGTCAGAAAAGATTCATCTTTGCTGCTGCAATGCTATCTCAACCCCCAGAGCATGTAGGTAAAGCTGCTTCTGCTTTACCGAGTCAGGAGAAGTGGAGGAAAAAAAGAAAAAAAGTTAAAAAAAAAAAAAGAAATCAATAAACACCAGCACTTCATCTCTGCTCAATTTAGCCCTTTCTGGGAGCATAGATAATTCCTGATGGCAATTGTCCAAAGTGTCCAAATTCAGACAGTCTGATAGCCCTTTCAGTCGGGTCAGTCCTGGTGGAGACAATAATCAGGCCTCCCACGACGAATTTCATTCAATGAGCGGCGCTGATTACGGGAGTGGTTCGAATCATCGCACAGTATTGACCGGAGATCAATTTTCAGCTTGAGGTATTGTGGAGAACATATAGTACACAGCTAAGCTAAAGGCGGGGAGTAGGAATTCAATAGCCTACCCAACCATGTCAAATAAAAGCCTGCACAGATAGATGCTACAATTTCTACCCCCTGAAGCCCGAGTTTTTAAAGGTAGACGCTATGATGAAACGGAGCCCCGGAGGAACTATATTTCATCATTACGTTTTGCTGCATCATTAAAATTACCATTTAATTTCTCCACCCCAAATTTATTTCAGGCGATGTGCTTTGCATTAAAAAAAAGACAACTTGCCTGAACAGCTCTTCCTTTGATCCCTTCTTTCTCTAATTAAAATTCTCTGAGCCAGGTAACAACTGCCCTTCCTGCTGCAGGTGCCTCATCTCCCAGCACTCCCCTGCTTTTCTTCACCTCCACCCATGCCAGGCACCACAGCTTTCAGCTCTGACCCCACACCAGCACTACCATTGTAAAAGGAGAACACCCCATGCTGCCATGCATTGCTGCTCGCTTCTAGCCCTTCATGCTTTTAAGAAAAAAAACAATACCTTTGAGGTGAGGAAATACAACATGTCCTAAAAATAGTCAAAGGAAAAAAAAACGGCTCTTGAGGAAGGATTCCTTTCCCAGTTACGCTCACTGTCACGGATATTACAGGATCACCAGTTCTTCAGAGCATTGAAAGAGAAATTGGGGCTTGATCCATATCAAGCTGCAACAGCTCTGCGGCAAAGAAAAGAAGGTAAAGGTCCATTTTTGGACACACAGTTGCATGGGTCTCTCTGCCGAGTACCAGCTCCCAGGAAAAAAGCTTTTCCTAAACCTGCACCAAAAGCAGTTTTCTCCTTTGCTTCTCTGGCCTGCAATGCCTAGTTGTGTTCCTCAGCACACGAGAGGAGATGCTGGGATACAGCATCCCTCCCTGCCACTGCGGAGGGAGGGAGCAGAGTGGGGAGAGATATGCAGAACCTTGCACAGACGCTCCCAAATCTCCACAGGCACGTGCTGGATGGGACAATTTGCTGCAGATGGAGCAGCTGCGCAAACGCACAACTTGACAAGGCAGCTTGGGAACATGGAGCTTCGACCTGGACAAAACATCCATTTTACTTGCAGGGGGACAAACCGAGAACCAGGCACATGTGTGGGACTTGGTCTGTTTGTACTGAAAAGTTATAGTGACTGCTTAGGGTGACCATTTTTCAGGTGTGCAATGGTGGAGAGTTTAATCTTGTAGAGATCAAGAGTTCTTGACTTCTTTTAATGAAGATTTTTTATGCATCTATTATTTACGGAACCTATTTTACAATTTCCACAGGCCTCAAAGAACAGTAATACAATGTGTCTTTTAAAAAGGACGACAAACTTGAAAATGGTTCATCTAAAAATCACATCTAATCACGCGAAATGTAAATTCAGCAACAATGAAACTGCTCACAAAGTCCCTGAATAACACTACTTGTAACAAGCTGTTGCGTAGCAAGGAGGCACAGACTTCTAAACATCTGCCTCCCCACCGAAAGATCCAGCCTACACACAAGCCTAACACAGAAAATAATAAACCCAGAGAAACTCCCAGCTATAACAGGTGAAATTCTGATCCTTCACAAATCAACAGCTGTACTGACTTGACTTCCCACTTCCACAAGCAAAAAGCAGGAGTTTATGCACATGGGAACCTTTCAGTGTTCTGCGTAAGATCTTGCTGTTTCTCTTTATTCTCTCATTTTCTGTTTTCTTTTTGGTTTTTTTTAAGCTGTTTAAGTCCTCTTCCTTACACGTATTTTTTTTTCCAACTGTAACTGTTCTCGAGTCCTCTTTGTGTTCTCTCCAACCTTCCTCCTCTGTCTTAGTAAGTTAAACATCAAATCAAACCTAATTCGGTCATCAACAGGTAAAGAAATAAAAGTTTGTGGTCTAGGGAAAACCATATTAAATGATCCCACGCAAACCTAGCTATAAGACAAGAACTACCGACAACATTTAAAAATAGGGAGATGTCAGAAGATGCTATTTTTTTTTTTTTGCTTTCGCCTGTTTTTCAATCTGTGAAAAAGCAAATATAAGACAAGGACCAAATAAAGTAACCATGGTAAAAATAGAGCTGAATGTTCAAAACAAGACAGTGAATTCAGTCTTCAGAAACTCAGCTTACGGATCCCTCATCTACATAAGTCCTCAAGCAATGATGCATGCTAACATGGTAAAGTGTTAAAATGCATCTGAGTTGCAAACAGGGGATTGGTATCCTGCAGTGACAGAAAATTACTGCTGGATGACAGGGTCTGCAAAGTTAAATTGTATTGCTTTAAAGGAGAAGAAGATAAGAGTACTGCTAGGAAATGCAGGCTGCTATACAGTAGAGCATAATACACGCACACGAGGATCAGAGGTCTCTCTTATTATTCCCCTATTGTATTGGCCACGGCATGCCAAATGAATTAAGGAACTTCATAGCGGCTTAGAAGTAGAAATAATTTCAATTTAATAAAAATCTATATATATTTAAAAAGACATGGCCTGAAGCTTTACAAATCACAGAATTCCTATTAAGTATTAAAAATATTAAATGAGAATTTTACCTGCTGGTTTTACAAGTTGCCTTCTGCCCTCAAGAAGAACAGATGCGGTGTTCCTCCTTTTCTAACCTCAGCCAACTACACCAGGCTTTTCTGAAGATATTCCTGTGCCTTTGTTTCCAGCTCCTCCATTCTGCAGTGCTTGATGTAATGGTGTAGCACTTTTCTCAGGGCTTCCCCCTAGTATTGTAATGTACCACATCTTATGATTTTTATACTTCTCTTTACTCTAACAAGTATCTTTAATCATCTAGTTGCATGTTTCAAAAACAACTACTCCTTTCAGCGTGCAAAGCAATTTGCCATCAGAATTTTTTTTTTTAATTCTAAAATGCTGCATACTTGCCCTTTAAAAATGAAACCTCTTTAAAAAAGGCCCAAGTTGGCCTTCTAATGAGTGTGACCCACAAGATCTCCAGTCTGCTGGAAAATCACAGCCATGACTCCTAACTTTAATCCATTGCTTCTTATCTTCTGAAAAGTTCATCCCGAGTTGGCCAGTTTAGCTATCCAGCAATAAAATTTAAAAAATATGAATTTTCATTTCTGTAATATGAAAGTCTCTGTTAATTAAACAAATCCAATCAGCAATCCTACAGACTGGCCACAGCTCATATTAAAATGAGAACGAGTGAGATAAGAGGAACAATTCAACAAGACCCCTGTTTCTACATGGAAAATTTGGTGCCAGTCAAAACGTCAGCATTCGGGGGCACGCGGAGACTGCGAAAAAGCTGTGATAACTCCAGATGCACAATTTAAGCAGATTCTCCTCCTTTTACCCCTGCACCTTCCCCATGACACGATTTATGGCTAGCCTGACGAAGCTCAGCCAGCTATGGTTAAGATACCGAAATAATTTGGTCCATCACTGAGAAGCGCTGAGCACCTCCGAAACCTGTTCTGCGTTACCCTCTGTGCCTACTGATGGATTTCAGTGCCCCAGGCTTCAACTGATCAAGGGTCTGTCAATACTTCCCTGGAAACTGCCTCCCGTCCTGCAGCACAAAGGTTCATTTGAAAGACTTTGTGTTGATTGCTAACATGTGTCCTCACTTACAATATTTTATTTCACAGTGAAATTCAGATGCAGTTATGATTTCAAGTTTTAAAACACTGTAGCAGTGGATTTGAGTGGATAAACAGACTAAGCATAGTTAAGAGTCCCACTGGGAAGTCTTAAAAAGACTAATTTATGAATATGCAAACACTTTCATGTCACTCAATCCTGATAAACTCCAGTTGCACGAGCCCGCAAAATGAAGGCAATCTGATACTAAACAAAGCCACAAACTGCAAGAAGAGTAACTTACAAAGAATAGTTATACTGAGGAATTTTATCCTCTGCAGAAGGTGGTTTCCTTTCAAACATATTGCTGCTTGGGTTCTCCTGCTTTTCTGAAGACCTCGTATATTGTTCTTTTGTGATCAGTTTTCTCCTCATAGTTTTTGACATCTGCATTAAACTAGCCTATGCATTCCCATCCTTTCCACACTAAGTGGCATAAATAGAAGAAACGGGATTTTTTTTTTCCTGATATACACAAAGTCACACAAATGAAAATACTGTTACAACTGAAAGGAAGAATTTGCTGCATGCTTTGTTTGCACGTAGAAAGCTTATCATAACTGAAAATACACCTTGCCTAGTAACACTAACGACGTGTTGGTGGCGATGCACAGGGTTTGCAAAATTATCTCCTTCCAGCTTAATGCTGAAATCAGCAGTAAAAGTGCCATCATTAGCTTGGGGGGGGTGTGATTCTAGCCATAGCCTGGATTCCAGCCTGCATTCCTAGTAGGAATACAGGTCAACAGGGAGCATTCGGAGCAACCACCCCTCTTACAGAAATCTACCACTAAAAGTCAGGACGCAAAACCGTTTTGGTTATTGATAGCCAGGGTGCGTGTCCTACGTACTGCCGTGCGCAGTCGGGGCCACATCTTGACCCAGCCACCCGCTTGGTTTCGGCAGCTCTTGCAGCTCTCTCATCCTTGTCCTTGCTATCATATTATTCTAAATACTATGGATGACAAACTAGGGACTGATGAAGCTCTGACTGAGCCCTCCATTCGCATTAAACTGATTTCACCGGGGTCACGGGAGAAAATCACGCCAACATTAGCAGACGACATGGCAGCAGGCAGGGGATGGCAGACACGGGAAAACATGGCAGCTTCTTCTCTGGGTGGGAGACACGAGAAAGCCCCGCAACCCACACAGCCGCTGGGAGAGGGGATGTGCTGCCAGCGTCTCATCAGGGCAAGAGACGTGGCTAATTGCAAAGCTAAAGATCACAGAGTGTCTGCCAGTACATCCGTCCCTGGACGCAGGCAGATTAAACAAATGTGGCCATACAGGTCTGTGGGTTAAATGGAAGGATCTTAAGTGCCCCGGACTGCAAGCGTGCGGTGGGTTTGCTCCTTTGAAATCTATACGTTTAACTTCTAGTTCCTCTCTCGTTAGCCTGGTTTGAGACCACCACCGCAGGGGTATTTTCTCATTCGGCCAAATACGCATAGACCATTTTCAGAAACGGTTTTTGGCCTACAGAATGGACATACAGCATCTTTCCATGGTACCCTGCAGCTCGTGGAGATCACACACAGTTTTGGGAATAACTCAAACCAACAGTTTAAGAGGAAAGCAAGCAGTCTAAGGAGCCAGGGCTCAGTGAAGGGTGGCCCAGCACTGACTCTGAGGACATCCCGAGACCATTGGTGACGGACAACGAAGAAGCAAGAGGAATGTGGTCAAACCAAGAGTACTGCCAAAATTAAAACCTCCATTATCGTGTTCTGTTGAGGAAAACTGAGACAGGGAGTTGAACCAAAATGCCTTCCGGGTGATTTATGGCCAAAGCTGCTCCTCTCTGGTCTGAGAAAAAAGCAGTCTAAACAAGGTTTTAGTTCAGTTTTGTCCTTTGCTTACAAAAAGCACTTGAACTCAAATAGCTCCCAGTGAAAGAAGGGGGCTGATCCTTCAGGCATCTCTGAAGGATGATGGGCTCTCAGACGTCCACAGGAGTGCAACAGCCCTAGGTGCAACTGCTACAGGATGCAAAAAGGCAAACTTGCTTTTTTGCAGTGTTTAAAATATATTAACCCAAATAATGACTCATTTTCCGACTCATTGATTACTGAAAGATGATTATTCACATTTAAATATTTTGTGAAGCTACAACAACAAAAGATTGTGATGATATTTTAGAGAATGTGAAAAAATTATCTTTCCCCCAAACCTCTCATTTAAAAAAAAAAGGACTTTTTCTCAGGAAAATAACTTTCTCTCTCTGAAAAAAATATTCTGCCACCTGTAAACATAACCTTATGATCAGGAGAAGGATGTGTGAAGGATACTGGAGCGAGGACCAGAATCTGTAAAAACAGTGACAACGGATGAGCTCAGGTACTTGAATGTGAATGTACCAAAGGTGCAGACCCTAGAAAAATAGGGTTTCACCACCTGAAAGCACAACCCCTGCCAGGCAGCTTCTAGATCACGATACAGGAGGTACCACCTCAAAATAGTCCTTTGTCAAAACAGAATTATAGCCAAGATGCTTGATTAACAAAGATGCTAATGAAGGTATGCCTTTACACCCTGCAAGTTAGCAAAGACCACCAGTTGTGCTAAGAAAAGGGGTTTCCTAACAGCTAAGAAGCAGAAATATAGGAAAACTAAATCCACACCTACACCACGGTGAAGTTTCTTAGCCACAGCTGAGACACAAGAGGCACATATAAATCCAATGTAAAAGCAGATGTAAGAAACCAAAGAGAGGATCAAAGTCCATATGACTATATTGCAAAGGTCAAGAAGTCAAACCTGCACCTTTTAACTCAGCTGGTATCTAGATCCAAGGCAGGTAACAGGGAAAAATATTGATTTTGGTAAGTAAAGTGCAAAATACAAGATTAAAAGGAATTTTTCCCCACTAACATGGAAACTCATGTCCCAAAATAATCAAAATGCATCAGATGCAGGAGATCTGGAGAGACGGCTCAGAGCTTTTGTGTGGAGGGGCTAGGCAAGGGAGGAGTGGGGGATACCTGGTTTCATGGGTCACCCAGCACACTAAAGACAAATTAAACTGGATACAAACACTGCAGAGAGGCTCCTGAAAATAAGAGCAAGGCCTTCAGCTCTCACCTCTTCAAAGGAGAAGAAAAGAGAAATGCCTCCCTGAAAAGCAAGGAGTACGCTGAGAAGGCTGGAAGAGGCAGACACTGTACGAGGAGGTATCAGTAAGATTCAGAGCTGGGGGAAATAGCAGAGGAAAGTAACAATTTAAAAGCAGCTGCTTCTCAGGCAGAGTGGCAGCTCTCCCCTACCTGAAGGACTTTGCCACATCTGTGCACACCAGCAACAGCTGCTGCCTTTGTCAGGGAAAAGGGATGCTGGAGCGCAGGAAAACCAGGGGACGTGCTACCAACTGGTCCTTGCCCCCCCACCCTGCGCTCAACCATTTCTCTGGCAGCTCTCCGCTTGCTGAAATTCAAGGGATAGCTCGTGCGCTGTGCTGTGACGGAACAGGTATAGATTTTAACGCAGTCATCTTTATATATCTTTAAAGAGTGTATTTCTTGCATGCTTATGGCATGTCCATTCTAGTAATGGGACTGGCAGATATGCTATTTGCTCCTGCACCCATAATAAGTTTAATTCAAGAGAAAGTTGCTGCAATCTGATACTTTGTCACTCATATTTTGTGCGTTATGTCATTGTAACCCCAGATCCTCTCAAGGATCAATAGCTGCCCCGAACTCCAGGATGGGGACCCTGGAGGGTTTGTGAATGGAGAAACCTTCTTACGTGACCTGTGGGCACAGCCCTGACTGACAGGTAAGTTTGCCCATGGGAAACCAAATTTCGGGGTACAATGTACTGGTTTCAGGGTGAGCTTCCCATTGGGCAGGTTAAGTGCTGAAGGAGGGAGCTTGGCTCCACATAGCCCCCAAGGAGGAATGGGAGGGGATGCAATCACCGTGCCTACCTGCCTCTCCACCTCCTGGGGTGGCATGGCTGCAGGCTGATGGAGCAGCCCTCTCTGTTCCCGGCGTGCAGAC
The DNA here is from genome assembly GCF_000690835.1 of Fulmarus glacialis. NCBI lineage: Eukaryota > Metazoa > Chordata > Aves > Procellariiformes > Procellariidae > Fulmarus > Fulmarus glacialis. The sequence continues at coordinate 91,402 of NW_009215276.1, forward strand.
CATCGTTTCCCAGCAGTTCCCAGGCTAACGAGTCTTAGACGAAAGATTCAGCTGCCCAAGGGCTGGTGGCTAAAATGGAGCCATCAGTGGCCTAAATTCTCACTGGGCTCCTTTTATAGTCAGCAGAGATTGAGCCAATGTAGTCAGGGGAATCCAGGGAGTGATTCATCTGACCCAAACAGGGGTGTCCACCAGCAGGTACAAGAAGCAAACTGCTTGCCAAGAGGACAGGCCAGCAGAAATTATGCTTGTCCTCACAGCCTCCACATAACTTGTGTAGCTATTGCATAAGTATGTAATTATGTTCCTTCCAGACTTGCGTTTAATTTCGCAAAGAGTGCCCCAGCAGTTAAACTGAGTAACACAGATGAAGGGGATCAGACCTCACTCTTCACACCCAGCCTGCATTCCCAGCTTTGAAAATGTGAATTGAACACAGGTCAGCGTATGAGCATCCCTCTGCCCCTGCAGACAGTGTACGCACAAGGCTCTGCCAAGCCGGTACAGCACTGAAACTGCACCAGGGTGCTGGGCAAGGTCTGGGAAGTTACGGCACAGACAGGCGTCACTTCAGTTTTTTAGAAAGTTCATACCCAAAACCTGGAAAAAAAATTGAGTGGGAAATCTTGCAAAGGAACTCCTCCCCATCAGAATCTATTGCCTTTTTTCATTCTTTTTTTTTTTTTCCCTTGTATTGAGCATATCTAGCTCCAATGCAAGAAACATTTACAACTGTCCTTGCAGACTGCATCCCATCTCACTTTGCAATATGCCTTGGGTGTCCTGGAGAAAATAAGAGGGGATTTTTATGTAGGTTCATAAAGACTGCCCAAAAGACATACTGCTGGAAGAGCCCTTTGCCTATCTCCAGTGGTGAAGCCCAGCATTGACTTCACTCAAGAGGAGCCATCACTCACACCACCTCTCCAACTCTCCTCCAGGCAAGTGCCAGGGGAAAAAGGGGCTTTTCCCACCTCATCTGCAAGCACCATGGTAAAGGCACAAACACAAAGAGAGCAGAAAAACACTCATAAAAGTAAAGATTGGGCAGACAAATTAGTAAGAGGCGAAGAGACCAGGGAGTGAGTAAGAGCTACTTTACCATTAACCAGGCTGGAGCTGCTGGACATGGAGGCTGCGGCCCAGGCCACCTGAAAGTCATTAAAACTGTACCTTTTTGAGATGCTTCAGCTATGTGAAGGCATAGGCTGAGAGCCTCCTCTGCAGAGGTTTAAGTAGGGAGGTGTGGAAATAGAAAGAATAAGGCTGGGAGCCAAATTGTGGAGTTCGGAGGGTGTGGAAGAAGGGAGGAGAAGGCTCTTTGCTACATGACAATTTAGGAATGCGGCTCACAAGGCTGGGACAAGCCTGTTGTCTGGGTTTACAGTTGCACAAGGGCTTACAAAGCTCAGCTCTCCACCACCACCTCGCAAAAAAAACCCAACAAACCATGCAGATAAATAACTGGTAGTTGTGTTGCTACAGGATGCCCAGCTAAGAGGGGGTTCCCCCAGGCTAGCAGCTTTTTAAGGAGAAAGGAAAACACAGTCTCTCCTCCAAAGCTGCAACAGTTGAGGACATTTCCCTTGACTAAAAAAAAAAAGAAAAAAAGAAAAAGAAATAGGCTAAGAAAGGGCTTGACCATAAAAAGTGGCCACAGCATGGTTGTGGTACGAAATGGTGGAGACTGTCCACATCAAAGCTCAGCTTCGTGTTGGAAAGGCAATGCCCCTGTCTGCAAGGCACAGAGGAGTCGGCAGGTTACAAGGGGCTCTTGTTGCTGGCCTAATATTTAAAACCAAATTATGTCATTTGAAAATACAAGCTCTTTGCACTTCACCAGAAAGAACAACAGCCACAAACACAATTTACATGCTTTTCTTCTCCCTTTCTTTTTTGTTACCCAGTGTATTTAGAAAAGGAGTGAGGCCAGCTGGCTGGGACAATGAGAAACCTTTGTCCAGACCTCGTATTCGTACTCAGAGAGAAAATCCTTACTGAACATTTTCAGACCCAGTCTTACAATTGGCTAATGTCAGCCTTTGAAGAACATCTGTTCGCTTCCGTATACTCCTCATGCTCACTTTAAAAAAAAAAAAAAGAACTAGTAAATTTTCTTCCGCGCGTCTCCCATAATCATCTAAATGACTTCCTCTAACAGAGCGAGCTGCTTCCACACAATCAATAGCGGTTTTCAGTTGCATGTGGCACTCTTTGTGCAGGCGGGAAGAGTTCAGCAAAAGGTGGCAACGTCACGCACAGCCTGGCTGATGCATCGAAAGCTATATGTGCCTGAAAAGCCATAGGCGGCTTTCCTTTGCTCAGCTGAATCAGGATGTAAATTCCACTTAGATGAATGAGGCAACAGCACAGGCAGGGTATATCACTTCTGATTTTGGGACAGCAGACATCTGGATAAAGCCAGCTTGGATTAGTCAGCTACCAGGGAGATTGCAGCACTGATACCTTGCACTCGGATCGGACGTTTATATTTGCATACATCTGCGCAGGAAGCTAGTGCAAACTGCACAGGAGACAGAAGGAATAATCCCGCTTTACTTTGTAAATTACATTCCTTATCCCAATTAAAGAGGAAGGACAAAGCATCACACTAACATTATTATTAGCTCTTTGGATGCACTAACTTGGAAAAATAAAACGGTTGCACCAAAAAACATAAACTCACAGTGCTGGTCACTCATTTGCAATCCTGCTTCCATACCACGAATAACCACTTCACTTGCTGGGCTGTGTTATCTCCACATCTCTACGTATATAGGCTAATATACCTGCAAAGGCATGGCAGGTGAGCACCACAAATCCTCCTGTCAAATGACTGGAACATAAGAAAGATGTCCGAGAAATAAGACAACGTGTTTAAAAGGCATCCAGAAATTGCGCAGAACTTAAGTGCTAACTCCCACTGAAAGCGGCAGGAGAATTATGCAGTCATTCACTGGGAAAAGTAAAGCCTTCTGCAACTTTGGCCATATCAAAGCATCCTTCAGAAAAAGGTAACTTCCCGAATGCCCAGGTTCATTTCAACACAGAGGCTGAGCAAAACCAATCACCGACTTCCAGGCAAGGATGTGTCAAAAAGCAGATGATAGCCACACTGTTCTGCACATGCAAGGACCTCTATTTATTATTTTATTATTATTTTAATGCAGAAGCAGTTGTCCCAGTGCTTATTATTTGGCTGAATGAGCTGAAGTGAGACTCCCTGGGCAGCTGCTGACATAATGAATGATTGTGTGGTGAAGCCCAGAATGTGAATGATGAAGAATTTTGAAAGGCTCTGGAATTTGTGAATAACAAAAGTAGCTACAGTCCCCAAAATCTCACCATTTGTTCTCAGCAACAAAGGAGGACTCAAAGGCCTTTGTTTAACAAAATGATTCAAAAACAGGATACGAAAGGAATTAAGGGTTATCTCTACTGACATAATACAGCAAGCAAATTGTGTCCCCAAGTAGAAAGAGTTATGAATGTATTCTGTCGAACATATTGTTAACTGAATTACTACGGTCCTGTTTCTTTTATCCCTTTTCCAGTACTGTTACCATGTTTCCTGTGTCAGTAATTCTCAAGGTCTTACGGCCTTTCAGCCCAGACTCTGCGAGAGGGGGAGCTGCTTATTCCATGGGAGACTCTGATCCTGCGACGTGCAAAGGGGAAGCATCCGAACATGCAACCCCCCTTCCTCCCAGGGTTTCCATCAGCCATGGTCCCTTGGCTTATCTCACTTCTTCAGCAGTATTAAAAATAACCATAGTTAAATTTCCCTTCAGTAAATATTCAATTTGCATTAAAAAAAAAAAAAATTCACAACCCTATTATTGGTGTCTCCAATATGAGACAAGAGCTTAATGGTGCAAGGCACTGGATGAGCATGGAAAAAAAAACAGCCATGCCCCAAAGCGGCTGCCTTTCCCCTCAAGAGGAAACAAGCCTTCCAGTTTTGGAGTGCTTACTGTGGGGATTACATATGAACTCGGCGAAAGACGAGCCAACCTGATGAAGATTCATGCCGCACTGACAAGTGCTATCCAAACAAATATAAATTCAATTAAAAGACTCTGTTGTGTGAGCAATAAACCAAGAAGTGTGCTGGATCAAGGAGTGGAAAGCCAGCTCACCCGTGAAGGTTGTCAAGCATGAGAAATTAGACAGCAGACATGAGTGATGCTGATGCTGAACCCAAAGCCGGGCACCATAAATCAGAAGGACGGCACTCCTGGGCGAGGGGAGGAGGGACTGACACCCACCGAGGGACGGATCCGGCTCCGCTCCCTCCTCGTCCTGTTTGGGACCCTCACCTGAAGTGCTGGCAAGGGTTTAGCACCCTGCAGGATCTGTTGCCCACAGGATGAGCTATGCCAAAAACCTGGCTGAGACACACACTTGCAGGGATAAGCATAAAGGACTCCTGCGCAGGACGATTACACCGGTTATCTTTTCTTGCACGTAGCATTTAGGCATTCATTCTATTAAACCACGCATTTCCTACTGCAGCAGCCAAAGTCAATACTGCCTGTGGTGTCTCTTTTGCCAATCACTGTAACACTGTAGCTGCAAGCAGTGCAATAAAAACTGCTTGTGCTACCCTGACTGCCTCAAGTCAATGCAAATTTTGCAATCCTTTCAAAGGAACCAGGATTTCACCTTGGGATCCAATTCAGACTGGGAAGAAAAAGTCACCCTGCCATTAATTTCTACAGGTGCCTCATCAGCTCATCCCATCTCTCCAGGGAAACACTGATTAGGCTACAATAAAACTGCAGCAGGAACCTGTGGCTAAAGAGCATCTTCAGTTCCTGGCCTCCCTCAGTCCCCTAGGCAGTAGTATCACTCGGAGAACAAGAGAGATTCATCAGCGTGTCTTTACAAAGACTTTAGTGCACCTTTGCTGACATTGGGTGCTAGGTTTTCTTGTGGAAAGTTTTTTTTTTAATGAAAGCTGAAATGAGCATTAAATATTCCAATTCCAGGAGCTGCGCCAGAATTAAAAAAAAAAACAAACCCATGTGATTCATGATAAAAAAATCACAAGATACGACAGCAACATTGAGAAGTTGCCTAGAGAACATAAGATGAAGAAATCTGCTATCAAATTGTCATGCCCAAAATGAAATAAAGCCCCTAAAAAACAATGCAGGCTTGAAGAGGCTGGAGAAGTATGCTTTCCGACTAGTGGCGTCTCTTGAAATATGGTTTAACACCTGTTATTAATTCTGCTGCCTGGCACATTTGCACCATTACTTCTTCCGTCTCGGCTACAAATTCAAAAGATCGTGCCCAAACCTGACATTAAACTATGGAAACACCGCAGTCAGAGTTCACCCATCCTGCATGTTCAAAGGAACGCCTTCCGCTGTCTACCTCTGCGTTACGTTTAAGAAAACTCCTAATTCCAGTCCCAGAACTATTATCCCTCCCTGTCAACTGCATTTTAGCCTTTTGCCTTCAGCAATGGTAATTTATGGGTAAAGATATATGGCATGGCAGTAACTGTATTCTAGCTGCTGACTTCCATTGCTCTTATATATAAAGCCTCCAAAAAGGCACGTGGGTTCCCTGGTGGAAAAACAGATTTTTCACTGTTTGCTTTCTAATGTCACCAGAATGGTAAATAACAACACTAGAAATACCGAAAATGCAGGAACCGACAGCAAGTAAAAACAGTAAAACATCGGAGCAGATGCCCCCAAACAGGGCCGCTCCCCCCAGCTCAGGGTAAATCACTGTACCCCTCAAAATTCTGCACTTATTAGGGATTTCTGCACTGGCACAGTTTGGCACTAGGCATCACTTGGACCACACTACCATCTTAAGCTCTGATGGCATATCCACCCCAAAATTTGGCAGAGAGACTTCAACGTGCTGAAGCAAAAACATCTCTCCGCTTTGTTCTGCCACGTCTAAAATGAAGACCCTAATAGCTCATCCACCAAGGGTCCCACAATCTTCAAACCACAAATCTTCAAACTGCTTTTAAAGCCCTTTGACATCCTCCAAAGGACTGTTGTGTAGGAAGAAACCATTGGGGTTACATGCTATCGGAAAGTGGGTCTGCCCTTATCATCCCAGCACCTTCAGGACCCCATCTGCACAGCGATACCAACAGGAAGATGGAGTCCCTGCCCCAAAGAGCATCTCACTGATGAGACATGGAGGAAGGTAACAGAGCCAGTGGTAGCCTGGCGAAAAATCAAGCAGAGTTGGGCACTAGGCAGGAAGGCTCTTGTGCCTTTCCTGGCATCGTCCTGCCCTCATCCTGCCGGCATACGAGAACCGGGTTTGGCCGCCGAATTTTTCAGCTGCGTCTGATCTCAGTGGTCATTAATGTGTGGACAATAGGTTTAGCCCCTACGTCCCCACTGCTGTGCCCTGCAAATGACCTTTAATTGGCAAGGGACACAATGGGACACAAGGGCTGATTCAGAGCCAACCATGTCGCTTCTTATTTACATTCGCCAAAGCACAATCACTGCTTTTTCTGGGAAAAAAAAAAAAAGGTTATGAATTTACTTTGTCAGGGCTCCGTAGTAGGATGTGGATGGTTTTTTTGGGCAAAATTAATCTCCAGTTAATCTGCATACTGCAGCGCACAAACACAGTGCCCACAGGGCACGGGGAGAATTAGATGCTCAGCGCGAATGAATACCCTGGCAGTATGATTTTATTTCTCCAAGACATCCAAGGATGGTATTTTACCTTACGCACTCGGAGTCTATTAAATTTTGTGTTGCAAGTTAGAACTCTCTCAGTAGTCTTCAGGAGCACTAAAAAAAGGAAAATCTCACTGGTTCTCCCCTCTCTCTTCTCAAATTTTACAGCTAAATAAAAAACAGCAACAAAATGAGCTCTGCTCCCTGCTGAAAACAGTGGACTCTGCTGCACTTCCCTGTATTGGGAGTCCTACTCCCCAAGCCCCCTGGCCCTTTCTAGGTCTATTCCCCTAGAATCTCTAGACACTTTCCCTCCTGCCCCTCCATATCTCAGGTTGAAGATATTGCACCCAATTTAATGAAGATCAAAATTCAGCTCCTAAGCGGTGGTTGTGCATAATCTAGTCTCAGCACCCTGTGACTGCACCTCCTTTAAAACAGCCATAGCCTAGATTAGTAAGAAGGAGCCATGCTCCCCCTGGGAGAAGCAGCATCTTTTCCATGGCCCAATCACCATTTTATTACGCTGGCTGCAGAACACATTTTGAGGTTTGGTGCACACTCGGAAAAACTGCAACATTCGTTCACGCACAAGACTTTCCCAGAAGAAATACAATGCTAAATTAGCTATCATTTCTTCAAGTGGGCTGTTTTTCTTTTCTGCTGATGATTTTTATGCTTGTGGTGCACATTAAAGGTAGCCTCACCAGACAGGTATAGTGTATTAAAATGGAAATGTCAATATGGCGAAACAGGATGTGTCACATTAAACAACATCATTATATGAATTTATACTCCAGGAGGTAATGACCACAAGATCCAATGCAACAGCAACTTTATCTGCACATTATTAAAAAACTTCTACTTCTAGCAAGTCAGGTGTCACGGCAATGTGCTGCATAAGACCTATTATTGTTTATAAGACCTATTATTATTTACAAAAATGTTGTATTTAGAAATACATGTTGTATTTACACAACAGGTGAGGAAGATAAATTCTGGAAATAGCTTTTGCCTTAAAACATGAATGTTTAAAGTTGCCTGTCTTATACAAATACATGCTTTCAAGATTCTTCTCATAATGATGCCTCAGCTATGTATGCATGGGACTTTAAAACTTCAAAATTATCATGTAAACATTCCTTTCTTGCACATCACCTCAAGCATCCACCCTGAAGCCCACAGTGGTGTCAGGCCATGCACAGCTCCAAGGTATGAAGCGTCTAGGTATCTCGTCCAGACCAGCGCAATCAGTATTTCACTGGTATCTGACCTAAATACATGCATTTCTAGACTACTTTCTCTCTGGATACAAATTATTCCTGCTTAAGACATCAAAAAGCAGACTTCTATAACCCAGCTTTAGTCATCTGAGCTCAGAATTCGGGGAATTACGAATTGTTCAACACACAAAACTACCTTCAAATTGGGCTTGAACGAATGAGTTTAGATGAGAAATACTGCAGCCTTTCAGACCTGCAAAGCAGGGAAGAGTTTTATTTAACCCTGTACCAGTACCCGCCAGCTCTGCCATCACCAGGAGGGGAAAAAAATACAATGTATTCTCCAGGTGGCCCTGTCAGCGCCAAGGTTTTTGCTTCGAGCTGGTAAAGCGGCACTGACCTTAAAATCTTGTTTCTTTGATCTTCCCTTACCAAGATTGCTCGCCCACACAGCATCACCAGCCAGCAATTAAGCTGACCGGCCATGGGAACAAGTCCTCTCTGTCCCTCACCTCCTCCTCGTCCTCCTGGCTCGTGGTACAGTTTGGTGCATGTCCTAAATATCTGCAAAAGCTGTTTTCCCAGCAGAGGAAGGAGGTTACCAACAAGCTTCACTGGGAGGTTCTGCTCAACAGTTCAGCATGTTTCAGATCATAGCGTTTCCCTCCTATTCCTCAATAATTTTCTCCTTTCATTAGGGACTGTGAGGGCTGCTGAAATCTCAATGACCTATTCATCTTTTCCACATGTAGGAACAAAAATATCTAAAGGAAAACATACAACGATTTTATTGCAAGGGTGTATGAAGAGATCCAAATGGGACCGCTATTGCACACGGAGACTTGAGTCCAGCTTAAGCGGCTTTTCACTTACTCTCATGAGCAACACAAAACAAAAAAAATCCACGCTACTAAGAAACCCCTGTCTTGCAGTATTTCCTTTTGATATTAGTAAATGAATGGAATTTAAAAAAAGAAATTACCAGATCCAGCAGGTATAACATTTAACTGGAAAATAAAATTCTCAGAAAACTTCTTCACACGCAGACAACTAATGATTAGATGTCTTAAAGGGGGGAGGTTCAGGGATGTGAGTACCACTTGCTAACCTGCACACCAGCAAAAAGCTTCCTAGAAAGCCAAGGGGACTAAAAACTAGCGAGAAGAAGGTGGCAGTTGTAAGTAGTTTATTAGCCCTTGGGGAAGCTACAGACAGAGAAGCTAGACAGACCAAGAGACTCTCTTTTCTTCAAGTTTTTTCTCCTTGTACCCCAAGCCTGGGGAGGGGGGTAAGCCCTCAATTGCCGCTCACCCAGCTCAAGTAATTTTGCTATAAATTGCACAGGGCTCTTGCATCGCTTTGCAATCACACTTTCTACCACCAGCACCATATTACATTAATGTTACAATTATAGACGTAATTTCCATGGCTCAGGGGCTGCACAGCCAGGTGGGAAGGGAGCTGGATACTCTGATGTACTCAGGGCACCTACGGGACGCGGCGTTATCACCTTGCCCCAGCTCCCTACCTGTAAAACAACATAATGGGAAGATTTCCATGTCAAAATTTGTGAGGTGCTTAGCTCTGACAGCAAAGAGGGTCAAAATAAGCAAGTAGACAAGAAATGGCTCCTCCTACAGCTAGGAATGCTCAAATTTCTATTTCAGAGTAATATTATTTCCTCATTGGTTGTAAGTTAAATTTTCTGTTGACACTTCATGAGTGATGTCAGGCCATTCAGAAACATGAATAAAACACTGAACTAAAACTAAGAAATTATTATTAACATTATTATTATTATTATTATTAACGATAAATAATCAGACACTTTGACAGCCATCACACAACTGCTAATAAATCAGAACAAACTCATGTCTCTAAAAATTGGCCAAGACATGAACAAGCAATGAGCAGGTGTCTGTGTTTCCATTTTGAGGAATGAGTAAGTTTTAATGGGGTTTGATTGACGGAACCATCACCATCTACTATCTGAAAGTGAAGCAGCTTCAAACCCGAGACGTGCCAAAATTCAGCTGTCCATCTCTTTTCACAGTAAACCAGAAGACAGTAATAAAAACAGGGTCAACTGATACTCAAATTACTCACAACAGAGGCCTGTATTTAAACCAAAGAGCTGTATTACTTCCTAGTAGGGAAAATTACAAGATTAATTGCATTATTTATCCACCAAGATGGTTAGCGTCAATGCAAAATATATGAAAATACTGCACTTTATTTGGAGGTGGAGACAAATAAGAAACGCCTACCTGCACAGCAAGCATCCTTTTACAGATTGCTCTAGCACCATCCTGATGATGTATTGCACACAAGTTTAGAAAGCTACAGACCTAAGCAGAGATTCACTGTATCAGCACCTGAGGAGCAGAGTGCCATGGAAGTTGAACAGCAAAAATGAAAAGCCACCTTGGTGCAAGCATCTCTGTCTCCCAATGGAGCAGAAAGCATGGCTGGTGATCTGCCAAGGCCACCAACTCCTCCATTCACCCAAACGGGCTAATGACAACCAGAAGAATCATTGGAAAGATCAAAAGCAACCTCACTCAATAAAGCTCACATCACTACAGGCAAAGTACCGGTACATCAAAATTAACAGATTGATTCAAAATTCTCCCTGCTGTAGAAAAGCTGGAGGAATGGCCAGCGATACTTTTTGAGACAAGAGTCTGATACAGCTAAAACCATACCCATCCCACCTCAGGAAAGATCTCGGGTCCTTGCTCAGCTCCCGAGCTTTATGGCAGGGAAGGAAGAGTTGAAGCCAGCCCCCGAGGGACACGTTGTCTTTGGCTCCTAGGGCAAGACAGATGACATGTGAACTCATCACCCACTTTAGCAATAAACGCAATAGTCACCCTTGGGAATTTACACCAGCTCAGGATCAATTCATGTCAGACCAGGCATCCGCTCTGTTTTCTAAAACCAGCATGTAATTTAACCTTCGCCAATACAGCTTCATACGCATATTAAATTCAATGGCATTTTGCTACTTTAAAACACATTTATACTATCAGTTGAGATTTCATAGCAATCAGACTGATGCCACCAGACAGTTTGGAAGATAAACCAGAAGTACTATAAAAATCGCTCACTGAACATTTACTTGAGACTTAAAAATAGTTAAGAGAGAAGTCAGGACCCTCTGCACGGCAGCAAACAGCCTCTCCGCAGAGATGCCAGCAGCATCCCGCAGCGAATCCTTCCTAAACTAATTGTGGTTGTTTCCACTTCAGAGCCCCTTCTTTGGGGCTGGTAGGACTCCTTCCCCGAACTTCAAAGCCACAAGACCTCAGAGATGCTCTACTGGGTTTACACTGGCCAGCAGACCTAATATATTGGGTTGACACTGGCCAGCAGCCCATGGATTCTCACACCTGGCCGACAGACCCCTGCAAAAGCTGGGCTTTGCTCCAGGAGTTGCTATCTTTACAACTGTTTCAAACAAAGTATTTACTTAAGTCTCTGAAAGTTTTCCTCTTTGAAGAAACCTCGCGGAGGGGATGGCGAGGTCTGGAGGATCTCTGTAAATAGAGTTGGTGAGAGGGGGGATAAGTGTGTATGTATGTGTTTAGGAAGGTTATGTTATCTCTTCTACCTCACCCTGTATTTTAACGCAGGAAAAACTGCTCAGAAATGCTTTGAGAGAGAAGCAAAGCAAAAGTCTTCAGGAGCGGAGAAGAGCTAAATTTAGCAGGTGAATCCCTAAGCTTTCCTACAGCATCCTCAAGCATGCTAGCTGGCAGCAGTATTCAGAAAACAAACCCTTAATTCCTAAATTTAGGTGTAACGATTGTTTAAATTCTCCTAGGAGCCAAAGCAGGCTCTCTAGGTTGAATTTCTTTCAGGTTTTTTTCAGCTTGTTCCAGCATTTATTATTATAAAGTTCTTTTAATTGCAAACCACCAGGAAATTTCGGTCCCCCTCTGGATGTACCACATGAAGCCAATGGCACTATCTCATCGGCACACCTCTATTCCAGGAAAGCAATGCTTTGGAAATATTTTTACAGGCACTCAGAGCTTTCTAGTAAGTTTAAAATCGATGTCACACTAAGGCTGTGGTTCAAGGAGATGGTGCAATCCAGGGTTGGCACATGCCTAGCTTTAACTCTGGCTTGAGGTATCCTGATGAACCCCGATGGAAGATTAACGGAGGTGGAAAATGATAATCATGCTCTGTACCACCACTTACAGCCGGTAAAGTTTCCTAGTTGTATTTTTTTAAATGCTCTAACATTAGGGGCAGATGTTCAAAAGACCCATCGCCCATCCAGCCTATCTTTAATGATTTCTCTGGCTGGACCCTGTCAGCAGCCAGGGAAGCAGGTTGTATGCAGAAAGCAGACAGGAGAGGATACATGAGGATTGTTTTAGGAGGGAATCATTTTCACCCAGGATAACTCTTAAGCAGAAAATATTCCCAATACGAGGCACCATTCCTTCTTCCAAAAGTACGTCCAGCATTTCTCCAAGGAAACCCTTCTCAAACACACTGCTACGAGATTTACCACTGTTCCTGCCCCAAATGAACGGGTTCATGCAAATGAAAAAAAAAAAAAATTAAAAAAAAGGGATGGATAACACAAGCTTCCAGCTCCACCCAAAATTTAAATTGGAGATTTTTCTGCATGCGAGGCTTTGCAGACACATACCTCGACCCGGGCGTTCAGCAGTAGCCTCTGTATATTTAAGCAGCCGAGCCGGGGGCAGGATCAGCCTTTCGCAGTGAGCAGGCTGTGACCGGCCCTGCAGAAGTGCCTTGGATCAATCTGAGTGCAAATTTATTTTGAAAGTCAGATAAGAATTGATCTGCCCACCTGCCTAAGGAGTGATAACACACACTGTATTAACAGTAAAATGCTTTTCTTCTCTTAGGTCTTTGTAATTAAGATTTCTATATCACTTTAGGGAAAAGCAGTTTCTTTGTCCTGCCTTACTCTCGGAAACATGAAGGGCCTCCACGGTTTCTACCATGAAATAGAAAAGGCAGTGAAAAATGATCCTTGGCCAAAGGACGGGGACTTTAATTTGTTTTAAATAGGAAACCCACAATCATTTCAGGTTATCAGCAGCGCCTAAGCAACTTAGTAAAACAAATCCCCATAGCTTCCACTGATGGGTCTGCCTCCAAAGCTGTTAAATGTGATTTTCAAAAGTGCTTCAATGACATAAGCACACAAATCCCACTGACTTGTAAAGTGCCTTAAGTGCTACCAGAAAGATTTTTAAAAGGTGTTTAGGCTCCTATTTCCCACTGAAATCAACAAGAGTTAGCCACAGACCTTCAAAAATATTCCCCAAAGGCAATGCAGCATTAAACTTCCATGTTATTTAAAGGAGGCTTTTTCAAAGTTCATAAATTACCGATCCTTTCAGCTCCTATCATTTAATGGATGAGAAAAAAAAGAAAGAAGAGATGGAAATAATTATACAAAACAAAGAAAAAAACCCCACATTTTCTCTTTTTCTAGCAATGCTTTTCTTTGCATTACTGATTTTCAGCATGGCACTGAAAATAACATGGAAGCAGAAAGTAAAGATAAATCAGTAGAAAGATTGAAAAAGCTCACTAAGATACTCAGTAAAATATCTAAATTTATAATTTCTGCTAACGTTTTCACTCGCATATTCCAGGGTTTCCTCACTCGATCTCATTAACACAGAAACCCACAATGCAAGACTCCCATTGAAACATCCTCTTTCATAGCCACTAAAGAAGGAATGGAAACATTCATTTCAAAAGAGGTGGTTTTTTTTTTTTGCTTTGAGATAAAAAGAAAGATACCTATGCAAGATTTCAGCACGCCATAACATGTAGTGTTTAAATGGGGCATATCGTCTATGGTTGAGAGGATTTAAATACCTGGCTGTGCAGCACAACCTATGTGGTCAAGCCTGTGATTTACACAGAGGACTGAAAATCAGCGTATGGCATCCATTGAGTTTTTTCCCAACCTTCAGGACTGTCTGCAAATCCTGCCTAACAACTGATTCCAGCAACAAATTAATACCTCAATAACTGGTACGATAAAGTCTTTCAACCGCCGGAAAACCGGTTCGGTGATTGTGTGACACTGATGCAAACCAACTTGGTGCTCTTGAAATTGCAGCGGTAAATACGGGGCGGGGGGGGGCGGCTTTGTCTGTCTCTAAAACGGGATGCATTCCTGGCTAAATGCTTGCCCTGTGGATATGCAGGGAGATGAATAAGGTCAGAAGTCCAGCAAAGCTCAGCTGGCTCAGACCAGCACCAGTAACATCCCTGAGTCAATTTGGGAATGGCACGGCCAAGCTTACACCCAGCCTCCTTAGGCTCAGTGCAATGAAGTGCCGGCCCAGAGAAAATGGAAACCTAGCTCCTGTAGGAAATGACTATGCTTGCTGGATTTTTAAGAAAATCTAGTCTGACATTTTAAAATGCAGTGATATCTGTAGTGAAAGCATGAAATAATTTACTGAACCGGTTATAAATCCTCTCTCCACAGAAAACACAAAATAGGAGGATCTTCCATAAATACTCTGGAAAAAAAAAACCCAAAGCTATTTTTGAGAAAATGAAATCTGCTATACTGCCAACATTTCTGATTAAACAATTTACTCAAAAAGACTATTTTATGATAAAACAAAACTTAAAAAACCCCCGACATTATTGCAAAACATATGTCTTCTGCAAAGATACTGGATGCTAGGTAGTAAACTTGTGCTCCATTTTATTCCTTTTGAGGTTAAACAATCTTTTTCTTTTAAGACTAAATTGACACTCGGAGTTCAAAATTCCTGCTTTTATAATGCAAGAGTACAGTAGTTTCAGATCAAAGCCCCTGCACCAATTTGTTCAGAATATTCTTTTTGACTCTAAACACACCGTGTTTTCAAACCTACTGACAATGAATAATTTTACATATTTGTGTTCTGTACTGGGCAAGACCAGGGCTCACGCTGAAGGACCAATTTGGGGAGAGAGAAAGGCAGCATGTTTTGCTGTGCTAAAGTGAAAAGGAGGAAGAGAATTTGCCTTGGTCAGGATTTGTTGCATGAGCCCTGGTCCCAGTTAGCAAGGGATATTGCTTTATTTCTTCTTTCCCCTCGTATTTCACTTTTCTTGCTTCCTGTGTGCACACATGCTTTGTTTTATTTTTTTTTTATTAAGAGGAGTGGCTTTCTCCCTATTTCTTCTCAGCTTTAAGCCATTTTTTTGAAGGAAACAGTAAACTTCAAATAGCTGGGCCACCACCCAAGAGGGCACAAATGCTAGTCAATACAAGACTATTTTGGATTAATTACAACATGGCAACCAAGCCGTTCATTCAGTTGCCAACAGTTATAAGCAAAACACCTAACAAAACACCTAACCATGAGCTGGACAAAATTTCTGGGGCAAGAGAGCTCCACATCAGCTTCTCTGCTGGTCCACGCAAAGCACTGCTGGTGTGCAAAATGCAACGACTTTCCACAATACGACACATGAGCCTGCGGGCCGGTAAATGTGACTAGCCTAATGGCTTAATGGTTAATGTGGTACATCTACCCATGTGGTATTTAAATGCAAGGAAAGCAATGTGCTGTGCTTGTCGGCTGAGAACTGGAAGGTTGAATAAAAGGCTTTTTGGCAGACCAAGGAGGAATCAGCCCCAAATCTACTCAAGGAGGGCTTTGAGGCATTGCAGCTACTGCTGGCCAGGGAATGCACATTTAGAGAGCCAATGTCTTACTAAACCCACCTGCAACGCCAGCCTGGGTGGAGGACACCAAGGCAGGTATTCTCACCATGGAGGACCTCTACTCCTGTGCAACCTCTCTGCACAGAGCAGCTCTCTGCAGGCTGCACAGCAAGCTCTCTGGAAAGCCGACCCCAGCCCATGGCCACACGAGCAAGGAGAAAGCAGGCAACTCAGCAGCATTCATCTCTCACAAACAAAGAAATCTGATCATCCCCAGTAATTTCCTTAGGATAGATTGCAGCAGAAGCCTAGAGCAAAATTAACTGGATGTTCTGTCAAAGCCATTAGGCCAAGACTGAACTCAAAGAAAATTATGTTCACTGATGTCTTCATATTTACTTTAAAATGCAGTCATTTTGACAGGCTTATGAGGTAGAAGATCTCATTTTATGAAGGTCTTAAGGGACAAGAGGAGAGAAATATAACATGCTGCTGTCTCAGTCAGCAAAATGATCACAAAATTACTTTACAACTGACTTTCAAAAGTACAAATCCAGTTATTTTCAGTAATTTCAGCCTTTTAAAAAGCTACACGGTGCTTCAGGTTGACCAAAAAAGCAACAAACTTGGTAAGTATGATTGGGACAATTTTCCTTACTCATAAAACAATGTTTCTGCACAAAACCGCCTTCATCTCCTTCAATTCAAGAGCGACTTGAAGGGCACAGTCTACCGACCAGATGACAGAGCACAGACTTCATTTGCAGTCAAGCCACCAACATTGCCTATCTCAGGATCTTCAGCTGGAAGCAAACCCCAGGAAACTGAGAAGCAAGAAAGAGAAATAACCTTCTCTTCATGCTGCAAGCAAGGGCCATGTCCTCAGCCACCCCAGCACAGCGCCCAGCAGAGTGCTCCTGAGATGCAACTTGGGATGCTACCTACCATCAACACTATGTGACACTTAATGCTACCATAAAGCATAAACCAACTAACCAGCAAAAAGGAACTGGCATAACTTTCCCCTAACTTGAGAAAAAGCAGTTTTGGATTGTCAGTAAAAAACAGGAGTGAAGGACGACCACAGCATCAGCTGCATCACCTTGTAACGTGGGATATCTAAAAGGCGCTCTGCATTACTCCAGAAAACGAGCTACATTTGCCCAAAAGGCTGCAAAGGGTCTTGCCGAACTCAAGATTCACCCCAAAATCTTGTTAAGATTTGCTGGGTACGACCCTAGGTCTCCTTCACCTCCCAGTTTATGGTTTCTATCCAGAATGAGCAAGACATCTAAATTTTCCAAACTTTCAATCCTCCGCTTGTAATTACTAGCCTGCTTAGCATCAAAGGCATGCAGCAGTCGCTTTTTGGGATGACATGGTGGAAAGATAAAATGAGGAGAGGCCAATATTGATACCAGTGAAAGGCATCAGTGATCTTCAGAGCTGCTCCATGAAAGCACCTTGCCAGTGATGCCAGGACAGAGCTTCGGAAAGGCTCATCTTCCTTGCAGAGCTAATGCTCCTGCAAAAGGTGTGTTTCTCATACAGAAGATGGGAAATACACAGTTTACTGCCAAACACACAAACAGGGGCTTAGAGAAAGCTTCTAGGACTAACTGGCTTGGAAATAATCTCTACTCTGCAAGTCCAGTACAGTACAATTAGAAAATAACTTGGTGTAATACCAATTCCCTGGCTGTAATTACTGCGTTCCTCAGCCCTGAAATTACCGTAGAGCTCAAAGCCTTGTTTATACGCGAGTGCTGTGCTAGCGGCCAACAAAACCCAGGCTGCCCTGTGCTGAGACTTTCCACACAGACTTTACTCCTGCAGAAAAACTTGCTGTGAGCACAGCTCGGTGCGCCTGGCCTTGCTGGTAAGAAGGAGAGGCTTTAAATTTTTTTAAACAATTTTTGCCTATTCCCACTTCCAATATTTAAAATCTGATGCCCTTAAAATTAAAAAAAAAATTTAAAAGTCCCCTTTTTTCCTTCATTTAAATTGATTTATTTCTTATATTCTGCCTCCATCACATTTTAATTTCATTTTCTACTCGTTGCTTATTTCTGTTGGCATTTTAAAATAAATCCTTTGCTCCATGTAGTCTCAAATACAAAAAATAAAAAAAACCCCCAACAACAAAAGAAGAGGAATTTAAGGACTTCCACTGTGCTTGCTAGCATCAAACAAGAACAACCCAACTAATGCAATAAGAGCAATACTGCCCGACTGCTGATTTCAGTTAACAGATTAAATCCCCAAGAAGGGCCACTTTTTCAGTCTGGCCACAACATTTTCCCTTCCTCCAGCCCTTTCAAGGGAAATCTTCCAGCATTACAAGCTGAGGATTTACCCCAGGAGAGCAGGGATGGGGCTAGAGAGGAGCATTGCCTGGTGTCACCCATGGCTGGCAGGGAGACCCAGAGCCACTGTCCCACCAAGGCCGGGAAGAGCCGAGGGGGAGCAGGAGCCGAACACCTGCGGACCGGTTGGGGCGTGGACAGCAGAGATGCTGCTGGCTGATATCTGAGGCAAGAAAGAGCTATTTCTGCAAGTCCCAGCAAGCCTAGGAATTTAAATCCCTTCCCGGGAATCCGCGGCACGTGCACCCTGCGCTGCGCTGACGTCAAGGACAGCCTGAATTAATTAGGGACGAAATAATTAGGCAAAACACATCTTGTAATATTATCAAAGGACATCTGATATCTGAAGCGCGCAAAATGTTACAATAACTGCAGTATCTGCATAACCTGTCAGAAGCAATAGAAATAAATGAACGTTGCTGTTATTAATGCTGAAGTTGTCTTTAAACCCATTAAAATCACCGTAGCCTCAGACCCAGAGAGGAGAAAGGTGGTATATGACATCTGCGCTGATTACAAGGAAGAGGAATCTGGTCAAGCTGGTAGATACAGCATTTCAAGCAGGCAGAGCGCTCTGAAAAAGCTATTATTTCTGGACAAAAAGGAGGAAGAGGATTGGACTGCACCAAGAAACCAAAAACAAATTGAGAAAAAAAGAAAAAAAAAATTCTTGAATCTGGATTTCCATTTTGAGCAAACCTAAATCCCTTCCCCCCCCCAAAAAAAAGATGTAACAAATATTTATTAGAAATCAGATTTTTAAAAAAATAAGTAAGTATGAATGTGGTTCGCTATAAAGACATAAAATGGCAAAAAAAAAAAAAAAAGGAAACCCAATGCAAAGCTTGTGGTCAGAACAGACAATACGTGGCTTTGTTGTAATTAAGATTGACTTTAATGGATACACGTTGATTTTGGCATCCTGTCTCTCGCCCAAAAGCAGCCCTTAAAATTTCTGACTAACATTAGCATTTCAAATTAAGTTATCACCCTGGGACCTGCAAAGCAAGCAGGCAAATCTGGATTATTACTGGGAAGACAATGTCCCAGGAAGGGAGAACGCCATGCCGGTTTTGGTCGCACCCAGATTTTGCAAACACGTATATGCAATGCACATACCCAGGTATGTAAACAGTAATTTGATCACTGCAAGCTGGTGAAGCTGAGAGTACGTATACATTCTCTGCATTGAGTATAGGCACTGAGGTGTCAAGTAAAGGTCCGTCCTCACACCCCAACAGGCAGTCCAGCCCAAGCATCCTCCGAGCGCTGAGCCAGGGTGGGATGCTGCTGCTCTTCCCGGTTGAAGCGAGCGCCGCAGGAGGCTCCTGCAGAGCACGGCAAATCTGTTCTCCGAGCGCCATGTTCTGATGAATGCTGAACAACAGAGGAAAAACGTGGCCAGCCAGGAGCACAGAGCAGGCGGCAGGATGATTTGGATGGTCCCTCTCTCCTGCCTTGAAGCCAAACACCGGCTGCAATGCCCCACGCTGGGATCTAAGCTGACTCTCCATGCTAGCAGGGCAGCAAAGCATTAGAAGTTGCTAGATCACGAAATTTTCCCTCTGTCAAAGGAGTCAAACCCAGGTAACTCCTCTTGCAGACAAAAGCACCCAAAAATATTTTAGGAACGGTTGCAGCCCCATGAGACTGCCAGAGCTGCACTTGTCTGTAAAGCAGATACTCACAGAGCTCTATATAGGATACACGTAAAGCTGACCTCCGGCGGGGCTGTTCATAAAACTGCAAAGGAAAAAAAAAAGGCCAACAAAACAGGCCTGAACCAAGAGGTGTTACTGTGAATTTTCTCTCCTCCACAGAGGCTGTCTTGTTTTATACAGAATAAAATGGGGAGGGGGAGCAGGGGGCAAAAGCAGCTCTGCGGTTGCCAAAGGCAACCCAAGTAACCCAGCTTTGACATGAAAAAATTTGATTTTTTTCAGAGTTCAACTCTTTGTAGTGATTCACAGTGCTGCTTCCTTCACAGCCAGCAGCAGGCAGCTTGCTCACCAGCTCTCGCGAGCAAATTGTTTTGCTCCTGGGGGCAAAAGCAACTGTGGGTTCTCTTCCGAAGGAATCCCCAGGACTCAGCTTTTAAGGATAATTTTCTGTACAGGAACTGTTTATTATCTAAATAAACTTCAGGTGGCTACACATCCATCCTCCCTCCGATGACACAACTATATTTCCACCTGCAGCCAGGATAGTTTGGGGTGCACGTGTGGCAAGCGAGCTTGGCAAAGACAAGTCATTGCCCAATGTTTTATAGTTAGCACTCCTGATTGTAGCTTGTGCCACTGCCAAGCTCTTCCTTTTAATAATGTATTTACCATTTGATGCTGTGAAGATCTTCTAGCATGTAATTAAGCCCAGGGAAGTCTTGCAGGCAGCAGTAGGATGAAACTGATACAGTGCTATGTAAAGTCTAGCATGTAGGTTATACAGTTGGTGGGTATATATAAATATATATATATGCATATAACATCTTCATTCCTTTGCACACCCATGCCTTCTGAACATATTATTAATAGCAGCGGAGCTTAGAGCACTGCATATGTAGGAACACTGTTGATGTAACATTTTCCATGTTTATTCTCAATGGATATTTGTGATTAACTCTGCGGGGCATTTCTTTTGTATCTCTGTTGAGAAAATATTATTAAATGGAAATAACCCCCCTTCTTGCAGGTGGCCTGCAGATTTTGTGTTCTGTTAAAAGATTAGTTACAAATTAATTTGGAAAACAGGGTAGAAAGGACAAGTTTTAGTAATTTAATTAGAGCTCTGATATAGCACAGTCCTCCTTTTGAAGTTTTCCTCTTTTCTAAGGAGCTTGCTGACATTGGAGGACAGGAATGGCCAGAGACTGTAAAATCACTCGTAAAAATCCCACTAATTTCTGCAAGGTCAGTAATTCACCTATAGCCTGGGCAGCAAAATATTTGATTCCTGTCAATTGCACACATGATCCTGGATACAAACAAATGTTTCTGCATATTGTTTTTTCTTAAGAATTCTCCAAAAATGAGTTTACGGTGTCAAAAGTTAATGGTCAAAATTTCACTTACAGGCATTGCGATTAATTACGCTGCAAAGAATAAACCCACAATCCTTATTACCACTCGATAAGACCAGTAAAGTTGACTCACCAGTGTTTATTTAAAGTTGAGCACTAGCTTCTGATTAAAAATAATACGAAGTGAGCTGAAATGTCAGCCATCATCCCACACCACATCTACAGCATCACAGATTAGAATTTTTAAATGGGATATAAAGATGTATCTGCCTGCGCACAGCATGGATGTGGAAGGCACTCGGATACCAAGTCAGCGCTCCCAGCCTTTCCTCCAAAATTTTGTAGATTTTTATTTAGCAAATTAAATAAGCAAAAGAGCCACACTGTGCTCTGGCAATGAAGAAGTGACCCATGGCCACCCAGATAAATAGATCTACACACACATCTTTTCCTCCCTCCTCAAAACAGTTATACCCGCTTTCACTGACTCAACAAGAATAAATTCAGACTCCTACCTCTTATTGAAGGCAAACCATCACAGGGCCAGAAATGCCAGTTTTTGGCTCTGTGCTGTGATCCAGAGCATCCAACCCTGCCCACCGGGGCACCTCCACCTAGCACAGCAGCCCTCCTTCCCTAAAGGTTAGTCGAGACAAGGCACAGTCGTTTTCCTTACAAGGTAACTATGTGAGCTAAGCCTCGAATGCAGGGAAAAATACAACTTCACTACCACCCTGCAGGGAAACTCTCAGCTGCACGTGGACTTGGACTGCCCAACATATCCTCAGCCAACCCAGACAGCCGCCAGGTTTTGGGGCTCATGCCGTTTGCCTCTGGTCTTTGCTCCATGGCTTATTCTCAATAGCAGAGGCTGGATCCACCTACTTTGGGGCCCGTCCTTCCCTAAATCAGTATGCGATCTTGCACTGTTAAGCCTGTGGTAACACCAACCACTGACTTCATCAGCCGCGTGATCAACACAGCCAGCAGCCTTGTAGGTCAGCCCATGGAGCAGCGTTGTAGGTCAGCCCATGGGTAACTGTCACGCTGGCATGCAAACCCAAAACCTGTCATCAAAAACTCCCTGGGAACCACACCCATACGGATGTAGGAGCACATTTGGGTTCCAGGGACCCGCTCATACAACTAGGTTATGCTGAAATCCGTGTTCCTGAGGACCTCCTGCTAGGAGAAACCAAGCTACATGCAGGAACGACACCCCGGCTGTGCTGTGGACACACACAAAATAGATGCGTTAGCCCGGCAGATGACCGAACACAGTTCAGTTTAGGGCTTGCTTAGGTCCACATCCATCTCCTGCTCTGCAGGTACACGTATTGATGTATCTCCACGTCCAGTCCAGTGGGCAGATCGGCCTCTGCTGCTCTTACGGCATGACCTCAAATCTTCTGTGCATTGGACCAGCCAATCCAATGGGAAAAGAGGATGTCCAAAAGTAGTGTATATATAAAGCAAACCAGTCTCAGAGTTTTTAAAAAGCACTTGTAATGAATGTTGAAAGTCTTCTGCCAAAACCTGTTTCTCGTACGTTTTTATTTATTATCGGTATTCACCATCTACTTGAAGTTCCATGGTCCCAGTGCTGGGCTGCATTTGCTTCCCTTCAAAAGCCAAAGGCAGCACGTTCAACAATTTATTATCATTGAGCTAAGCATGGCTCACAAACCATAGCTGTAAATTTACTCACCTAAGAGGCAAAATAAAGTTTGAAAGAAACCGTTCAGAACAAGGCAGACTTTTAAGTAGCTACCCCTCCCCTGCAGGGTCACTGAATTTGGTCACCAAAAGGGGACTAAAATGACAACAAAGGGGATAAATAACTAAGTTAAGCCCTATGAGCTTTCTGTGCATTTAAATTGATATAAAGCCAGTCCTGACTTCCCACCACCCTGATGGTGTCTCAGGTGTTCGGTGCTTGAAGGTCACAAATCAGCCCCCAGAAGATCAGGCGACCAATTCACAGAATAACAGAGATTAAAGACAACAACTCTGGGAGTCTTTCCGCTTGTATTTGGGTGCCACCATTTTTAAGATCCATAATTAAAAGTTTTCCAGGCAGTTCGGAGGTGAAGCAGCCAATGTGCTGAGATTCCCCTAGGACCACACAAATCTAAGGGATGGGGCCTGATGAAAAAGAGCGCATACTGGAAGATAAATGATAAAAATGTCGATAAATCGGCAACAAGGGCATTTTCACCTGGTGCAACAGCATAGTATGAAATCTTTATTTCATAATTCGCATCTTCCTTAATTCAAACTCTACCCCAGAACAGCAAGTATTCAAAGTATAAAGTGAGGCGGTAAGACAGGCTTCCTCGGTATTTCAGAGAGCTCCTTTCTTACACTGGGTCTGTAAAGAACCAGCATTAATGGGGTCCTGATTTGGGTTCAGATTCTGGGAATTAGCACACTACAAATAAATAATAAAAACGAGCATGAGAGAAGAGGAATTTCTGACCTGTCGCTGCATGGAAGGATGCAAAATAATAATAATAATAATAATAA